>NW_026931231.1:0-45280 GCF_032062105.1 Saccostrea cuccullata | reverse complement strand
TGAAATCTGCCTGCTCGCCTCTATTTCCCCAAATATTGAAATGAGAATTTAAGAATATTTTCATTATGACCTACATGTACAGACTTATATGCAACTTAATATTATAAGCTGACATATTTTTTAGCTATGGGTATATCAGAATTCAGATGTACATTAAATCCCCCAAGAAATTGTTCACACATTTTTTTCTGATCTTGTGTATATATCTCAACTCCCTCAGCTATACCTTATTTGGTACATGTACTTTATAAAAACATGTCACCATAAGACCGCAGAACATTAATTTTAACTGGCAAGATCGGAAATACATCATTTCTATCTGTTACAATCAAAATATTCACTGATAGACAATGAAATGGGCGGATACATAATAAACAAAATTCAATGGCAAACGGGCTAGTGAACTTGGCAAGGTTGTATGTGAAAGTTCTGTAGTTTCTTGTTTTTGTAAGTTTTACCATTAAGTATCGTATAAATAAAACCTTTTTGTTAGGTTAAGCTAAAAAAAAATCCTTTTTTGCATTTACCTATTTGCATTTACCTATTTATAATTTTCAAACTAAGTCATTTTTTTTAAATAAAATATTTTCAGATTTTTGTTAGATAACAAAAAATAAAGCTTTTCATAGGCCTACTAATTGTGAATATGTTCCACTATTGTTGGGACTGTCATTTAAAACGGGACAATGAAAGTATTGAGTTAACCATTAACGACAGATGATACAAACAATTTTTTTCTTTGAAAAAGATTAAATATGATGTCACAAGTTTAGAAAAGTGGATGGTTCTTAGATTTTTTCTCCGAAGAACTGGAATATGAAAAACACTTGGAAAATATTAGTAATATTTCAATGAAAACACAAATATAGACAAATCACATTCAGTAAAGGTTTACAGGTGAAAATAAATTTCAGATTATGTTATCATGGCGCTAAAAGTGTAAAATAAACTTAAGAAAAATATACCGAGCCAGGTGAAATATATTAGGAAACGCTTTATAGTCAAAATCAGCCTATGTGATAATGCCATTTTTTTTGTAATTTCGATCTTCCTCTTAAAATTCACCTGGCTTGGTATATTTTTCTAAGGTTTATATTACACTTTTAACGCCAGGATAACATATTCTGAAATTTATTTTCACGGGTAAACCTTTACTGAATGTGATTTCTTTATATTCGTTTTTTCATTGAAATATTACTAATATTTCCCAAGTCTTTTTCATATTCCAGTTCTTAGGAGAAAAAATTCTAAGAACCATCCACATTTCTAAACTTGTGACATGAAATTAAATCTTTTTCAAAGAAAACATTTGTTTGTATCATCTGTCCTCAAAAAATTATTTTAATTTTTTTATTTTCAGGTGTTGCCTGCAGAGCTAAAGTTGTGAACTTTCTTAGAAAGGCCTTTCCAACAATAGCTGATGCAGAGGAAGAATTTGCCATCAATTATGAAAACAAATGCCACAATGACTCCGGGATTCTGGATATTCCTCCAACACCTGCCTCTGCCTTCAGTCTGGAGAAATTTCAGCACTGCTATTTGTCAAAATTTACAGAGGAAGAGGCAATATCCTTATGGAAAAGACTCGGCAAAGATGTCCCAATGCATGTTCATCTTCAGTCTGCACAAGAGAACATTCCTGAAGATGAACTTGTGAAGATCACCAGTAATGCCTCATTTAAGTGTCTCGAAGAGTTTATTTCAAGAAGTTTTTCCAGACTGACGTTAGACAGACAGAAAAATTGTCTCAATAAACTGTTCATCACTGCAGCAAAGCGTGAAAGTGTGACTCATGTTGAAACTTTCCCAAGCTTAGCCATGGAAGCAATGAAGATGCTGAAGGAAAAGGGGAAATCAAATGTCTTGAGGGATTTTGCCAGGTGTTTAGGCCTTAAAAGACCAGAATCAAATGAGCCACTTATGCCAGTTGACAGAATGCCTTTTGGGTTGATCCAGCACCAGATCCAGTTCTTTTGTGCTAGTGATGTAAGACAGGTAAGCTGTTTGTTACATAACCCAGTCATATAATTGTATGAAAATTTAAAGATATTGGTGAATCTGACTAATTAACTTTACAAGTGGTCTAAGAACTTTTTTTCAGACCAGCAAAATTTCAAAAGGAAAAACCAATTTAGATACCCAATTGAAAATTGGATAAAAATTTGAATTAATTACATTTAGATTTCAATACCTTAAGATTATTACCAGTGGCTGGAGACATTGGATGCAGAGTTTGATGACAGGCTTGGCCGAGTATTGAGGGGACCAATGTGGAGTGGCCAGTCCTCGGATTGTGTTGGTGACCCATTAAAGGTATCTTATTGAGTAGTCTTCCCTTGTGATGCATTGAATATGTGGTTTAAAACATGTATAGAAATAACGCTAACAAATATTTAATAGAACTATTAACTATAAACTAAGCTATCATAGAGAGGATTTTAGTAGGTAATCTCTAGAGGTGTAACAATACAGCAATACATCGATACGTATTATCGCAAGGTCTCACGATACGCATATCGTATCACCATGTATGTATCGTGAAACAGTACAAGTTAATGTTCATTATTATACCTCATTATAAATATTCTACACAACGCTTTATCTGATTGGTTCTAGGTTATCACGTGATCGGGCCGTAAAACTTCATATTTCCTGTCATCGGCACGCTTTTCATCATATTCCACCTCTTCGGAACTCCTAGTGAATTTTCCCGCAATATATTTCCCTCACTATCATGCAATAAATGTATATTGTCTTATTTTAAAATTCTTTATCAAAACTGTGAATATTAATATTACAAAATGATTGAAAACAAGGTTACAATGAAAAATCATAAGCTTAGACTATATACCCTCCTCTAAATAACTTTGATTTTGGGTCTCAAGATAGTTTTCTTTAGTATTTTCTATAACTGTAGAGGTTAACAAGCAAGAATACTTAAAGATACCATAAATTTTGTTAGATAGCTTACGATACTCAGCCCTAGTAATCTCTATCGATTTGTTTTCAGGCTCGAGTCAACTTAGCAGCTGTCAGCAAATCCACAATTAACAGACGAACAGCTTCCTCTGACTTTACCGACACTCCTTCAATACAGGTAAGCAATAGTATATGTAAAATTTAATGTAAACAAATTTAACAAAGAAGGATATGGAAATAACGAACAGTATTCAATCTCAACGTCCATTAAACAAATATACAAAATAAGAGCAGAGCAAACACGGCCCCCGAAACATCAGAGGTGGGATCAGGTGCCATGGAGGAGTAAGCATCCCCTGCTGACCGGTCACACCCGCCGTGTGCTCGTTGTCATAATCAGGATATAACGGAAAAAATCCGTGGTCAATTCAGTGTATAAATAATGGACTAACAATTGGTATGAAAAACGTCAGTCAGCGTTTCATTCAATGATAAATTGTATTTGCTGACAAGGTCATTGTATCGACCATAGAATTTACGAAATGATGACTTCAAACGAGACTGTTGATATTCTTGTTTCATCAACTTGCTTGTCAACAAGAGGCCCATGGGCCTTATAGGTCACCTGAGCATAATGCAACAACTTTCCAGTGATTTAATTTGATTAATGTCTTAAGCAAGATGCTATGGCATTCACAATCTTGAAAGAGGCACCATTTGATCATCATAACCATACACTTAGCAGTTGCTAAGTTTGTTTACTTAATACCCATAGGCAGGGTGGGGGAACAAAAAATGCATTTCAAGTAATCAGTAATATTCAGCAATAATCAGTAATGCCCCTTTCACACATGAACCCCTGACCCTTGGGCCTAAATCCACACATTGCACAATTTTTGAAAAGGCACCCAGGCGCGGATCCAGGATTTGGAGTTGGGGGGGCGCCAAAATAGGCAAGTGGGTCCAGGGCAAAGCCCTGGTGGGGGCCCAGGGGGCGAAGCCCCCGGAAGCTCCTGGATTCTAGAGATTTTGAAGGGTTAAATGAGGTCTACCAAAGCCCTGGTGGGGGCCCAGCCCCTGAAGCTCCTGGATTCTAGAGATTTTGAAGGGTGAAAATGAGGTCTACCAAGTAGACCTATTTGATTCACGCTAACTTTGACAATATTAGGGGGGGGGCGCGCGCCTGGTGTGCCCCCCTTAAATCCGCCACTGGCACCCTTGCTTTTCAAAAATATTTGATTAATACCAAGGAGCAGATCTCAAACAATTCATCCAGTTTCAGTATATAAGTACATCCCCCCCCTATGGTACCCCTGACCCTGGGGCCTTGAAATTCACAATTCTGGAAGATTAGGGTCCTTGCTCATCATAACTACATAGGGAGTTCATCTGCTTAATACCCAAGAGCAGAGAAGAAAATTTTCAAAGATTTAATGTATTTTCACAATATAATCAATAGAGCCCCACCCTATCACTAGAAGCCCTGACCCTAGGGCCATAAAATCAAAATTTTGGAAGAAATATTCTTGCTCATCATAATTATGTACTTAGTCTTTTTAATTCCCAGGATCAGAAAAGAATTTTTTTCAAAGAATTCATGTATTTTCATTATATAATCAATAGCGCCCCACCCTAACACTAGAACCCCTGACCCTGGTGGGGCCATAAAATTCACATTTTTGGTAGAGGCACTCTTGCACATCATAACCATGCACTTAGTTAGTTTATTTAACACCCAGGAGCAGAGAAGAAGATTTTCAAAGAATTCATGAATTTTCACTATATAATCTATAGAGCCCCGCCCTAACACTAGAACCCCTGACCCCGGGGCCATAAATTTCACAAATTTGGTAGAGGCACTCTTGCTCATCATAACTATGCACTTAGTTTGTTTATTTAATACTCGGGAGCAGAGAAGAAGATTTTCAAAGAATTCATGAATTTTCACTATATAATCTATAGAGCCCCGCCCTAACACTAGAACCCCTGACCCCGGGGCCATAAAATTCACAATTTTGGTAGAGGCACTCTTATTCATCATAACTATGCACTTAGTTAGTTTATTTAATACCCAGGAGCAGAGAAGAAGATTTTCAAAGAAATAATGCATTTTCACTATATACTTATTTAGCCCCACCCTAGCACTAGAAGCCCTGACCTCGGGACCATAAATTTCACAATTTTGGTAGAGGCACTCTTGCTCATCATAACTATGCACTTAGTTAGTTTATTTAATACTCAGGAGCAGAGAAGAAGATTTTCAAAGAATTCATGAATTTTCACTATATAATCTATAGAGCCCCGCCCTCACACTAGAACCCCTGACCCTGGGGCCATAAAATTCACAATTTTGGTAGAGGCACTCTTGCTCATCATTACTATGCACTTAGTTAGTTTATTTAATACCCAGGAGCAGAGAAGAAGATTTTCAAAGAAATAATGCATTTTCACTACACACTTATTTAGCCCCACCCTAGCACTAGAACCCCTGACCCCGGGACCATAAATCTCAAAATTTTTGTAGAGGCACTCTTGCTCATCATAACTATGCACTTAGTTAGTTTATTTAATACTCAGGAGCAGAGAAGAAGATTTTCAAAGAATTCATGAATTTTCACTATATAATCTATAGAGCCCCGCCCTAACACTAGAACCCCTGACCCTGGGGCCATAAAATTCACAAATTTGGTAGAGGCACTCTTGTTCATCATAACTATGCACTTAGTTAGTTTATTTAATACCCAGGAGCAGAGAAGAAGATTTTCAAAGAAATAATGCATTTTCACTATATACTAATTTAGCCGCACCCTAGCACTAGAACCCCTGACCCTGGGGCCATAAATTTCACAATTTTGGTAGAGGACTCAATGCTGATTACAATCATGCAAACAGTTTAAATGCTTGATGTCCAGGAGTAAAGAAGAAGATTTTTAAAGATTGCATTAATTTTAGAAGTTTTTGCCCCACCCCCCAGGCCACAGGGGGGCAGGGACCATGAAATTCACAACTTATGTTCCCCTTCACCCATAGATGCTTTGTGCCAAATTCGGTTGAACTTGGTTCAGTGGTTGCAGAGAAGAAGCTGAAAATATTCAAATGTTAACGGACGACGCACGACGCACGACGACGGACGAAAACAGATAGCAATAGGTCACCTGAGTTTACTCAGGTGACCTAATAATTTACCTCGTTTAAGAAATTGTTCATACGTAGAGCATGCTCTTGCATATCGAATCAACTGAGATATAAATACTCCGTATGCAGGTGATGAAGGTATATTGCTGCATAAGTAAGGGAAGTTGACGATAGAAAAGTTAAAGTCATCACGTTTATCATAAAGCTTGGTTGTTAGATTACCATTAGTGTCTTTTTCAAGTAAAATATCCAAGTATGATGCAGAAGTGTCGGACTCTGTGGTATCTTTTATTTCAAGCTCACCAGGATATATCGTGTCGACGTAGGAATGAAAATTATCATTATTAATAGACCAAGCATAAAATTTGCATGAAATTCAAACTTCTGTAGACTTGATAAATTTTAGTTTGAAGGAAATTTATTATCCAAATGATACTACTGTATAGGAAGTATAACTTTAGTGATATTAATTAAACTTTTGAAGAAAATGTGATTTTTTTATATTGTTGACTCCAGCTATCAATGTACTGAAGGAAACCAATCCTGGAGGTCGTTATTGGATCAAGCTTGATGGTACCGATGTCAAGGAGGGGCTGCAACACTCCATGAAAGAGAAATGGGATGGTGATGTTGACATGCTAGATGGACAGCTCAGCAAGTTGCAAGAGGAATATAGATTGAGATTAAAGTCGGTGGCCCTCTCAGACTATACTGACTGTGCGATTCCTCTTGAGGAGATACTGTCTGATCTGAGTTGTGACAAGACTTTCCTGGAGAAAATATTCACGGAGGCAAGCAGAAACCTTAGGAGTAAAATTTCACAGGAAAATACCAGCGCTGAAACTCTTAAGACACTCAACTGGGATGTAGTGGAGTGTAATACCCTTCTACAACAGTGTCAAGGTTTTGTAGACAAGTTTGACAACGCAGAAGATATACCTGCACTATTGAAGTGTCTGACCGATGACCTCCATTTATATTTCAAAAACCTCTACAAGAAAAAGAGAACAGCAGTAATCATGTAGTTGTGATAGCTGTGTCTGATGAACAGAGAAGAAGCAAACCCTACACACTTCCTGTTCAGTTCATTCCTTACAAGTCCTTGCGGGATCAGTTCATCAGAGATTTAACATTGCCTTTGAAGAGAGCCATGAAAGATGCTGGACTGGAGGTTGTTGGTACGTTCTACCGAGTGATCAATTTAGTAGCAGGGCTGTCCATAAATACCCAGGATGGGGAATTCCTCAAGGCCCTGTTAAGGGAGGAACTTCAAACCCCCTTCTGTAATTTTATGTCCCCTGCTATTTCAATTGTTAGGGACAACCCTGAAGTAGTATCATTTTAAATTAAGAAACGTATGAAATATGACTTAAACACATTTAATACCAATATACTTTTAATGTTCTCAAAATTGTGCAAAATATATCAGTTTCAATTTATATTATTTTCAGGTACAGTGACAGATGGGGAATTCAATTCTCTCAGAACACAAGGCGAAAGTGGTCCTCTCCACATTTGGCAGTTGGTGCATGATGCCAAGGAAGCAGTGAGAAAAATGTCAAAAACCACTCTGCAATCTATGCTTACATATGCTGGAGGTACATACAATTATAGACATTTTGGCATGTAAATTTTAGAAGAAAGAATATTAAGGACAAATACCATAGAATCAGAACTCTTTAGTGTGCAGTGTAGAGAGAGTTCTTAAAAAGCAAATAATCATTAATTTTTTTGCAATATAAAAATATCCTGTATTATGATTTCTATAACCTTAAAAATATTTTATTAAAGTAATTTTAAAGTAACTTAGTTGAATGTTTCACTTATTAAGCATGTTGTTTTTTTCAGAGGATGCAAATGGTATACCCTTTTCTACCACACCAAACTCTGCCATTCCAACAGATCTGATTGGGAAATTGCATGAACTACAGAATGGTGGCCTCTCTTTTGAGGATGCAATTGTGAACATCCGAGGGTCACTGGTGCCAGAGGGGTACACACCATATCCATTCAGAAAGGATACCCCGGAGTCCTTCCTGGACAAGATGAGGAGCATTGTGGCCACTTTTATTTATAAAGATGCGATCAAAACCTTGAAGCAAGAGGGTAGGGACTTCACCCAACACCTGTATGTTCCTGAGAAGGATTCAGTCACTGGGAAAGATCATCATGAGAGAGGTGACCATAACCACTTACTGAAGAGAATTGCTGGCTGCACAAGAGAATGTCGTTACGAAGAGCTTAATCCGGAAGCCTTTGACAAAGCCATGATCCACTAACAGGATTATCCCATGCTGCTCTAACAGGTCAACGCCCACAATCCGTAGAAGATGCAGAGAGACTCTTATCCTATCATGTTGCGGCCTCAATGCAAAAGCAGGACTTTAACTTAGAAGCAGAGTATGTGCAGACCATAGCTGCCTGGCATGAAGCTTCAGACGGAAGAGGGATGAGCCAGCTAGATCGCTGCAAAGCAAACCATGAGATGCTTAATTACCTGTTGGATCAGTTGATGCCATGGCACAAGGAGAGATATGATTTCTCAACTCTCAACATAAACAGGTCAGTGTACCTTCATATACCAGCTAGTAGATTTTAAATCTGTGTGTAGTTCCACAGCTTCCAGTCTGAAAGGATTTTTCAAAACAATAAATATATTCTCTTTGCTGCAAACTATTGTACACATGTATTTTGATTGATAGTTCTAACTTGTCATACACCTGTGTAAGAATTTAATTTTTCCTCTGATGGATGTATTAACACGATTACTTTAACCACTACAACATTTTCCTTTTTCTTATATTTTAGACCAATGGATACAATCAGGGGGTTCACCAGGGAAACTTTCATAGAGATTACGACAAATATTGAAAGTCAAGAATACAGACGGAGGCAGAACAACATCCTGGGGTATCCTGAACACCCAAGGGCCGCCACAACAGATGATGTTGAATGTTTTTTCAGCTTGACCAGGCGGCACCTTGGGGATACCTTCACAGTGAAGGAATTTCGCACTGGTTGGAGGAAACTGGTCAGAGAATTCTCCAAAAGAATTGACCCCGATTTAAAATTCCACTACTGGACACTTAACGAAAGATTTCATGTGGAACAATCCCAATTTGACGAAGGAACTGGTGACAAAAGACTTCATGTTGTAAAACATAAGTCTCGTGAGGACAGCTCTATATTCACGGCAGGACGGGCATTCTTGCCAGCCAAGAACAAGCTGTCCATGAGACAGAGACTTTTTCGAGTGGATGTGGGACTACCACCAGTTCCCAATGCAGTTCGCCATAAAGATTGAACATTTTTAGAAGTTCCACTATGATTAAAATTGATGTGACCTATTTTCTAAATTCTATAACCTAAATTGAATGATTGAAAACCATTGTTTCCCAAAGTATGATTTCAATATGACATATTGAACATTTTGATTATTACAGAATTGTGTTGTTTTAAATTAACCTGCAAATCTACCAGGTAATCTGAACATGTTGTTGTGCTTCGATTTTGTGTAACTAAAGAAAAATCTTCTTTTTGATAATCTAATTAAAGCTAAATTGTGTTTACCTGGTATTGTTTGATAGAATTCACTTTATATGATACAAATGAGAATCATGAAATTGGTTTCCTTATGTTTTGATTTTGAGTTAAGTCAATTTTCAAAAAAAACTATAAAAAACGGAATATGTTGATTTTACAAAGAGATCATCAAAATGTACAATATTATAAACACAATTTAGCTTTCATCAGATTATCACAGTTTCCTTAACTCAAAATCAAAACATAAGGCAACCAATTTCATGATTCACATTTGTATCATATAAAGTGAATTCTATCAACCAATACCAGGTAAACACAATTTAGCTTTAATTAGATTGTCAAAAAGAAAATACATTTTATTATTGAGTCAAATGCTGACCAACATTTTTAAAACCAATTGATAGTCCATTAGTTATACACTGAATTGACGACAGATTTTTCCGTTATTTCCTCTTCACAACATGGAGCACACGGTGGTTGTGACAGGACAGCATAAGACGCTCACTCCTCCATGGCACCTGATCCCACCTCTGATGTTTCAGAGGTCCACGTTTGCTCATATCTTCTTTTTACGTTATTTCCTTATCACAACAAGGAGCACACTGCGGGTGTGACCAAACAGCCGGAGACGCTCACTCTTCCATGGCACCTGATCCCATCTCTGTTGTTTTGGAGGTCAATGTTTGCTCTGCTCTTATTTTGTATTGTTTTATGGACTTTGCGATTAAATACTGTTTGTTATCTCCATATCCTTATTTTAAATGATGTGATTAATAAACACTGTATCATAAATAATGTTTGTCAAACACTGAATCCGCACTTTTTATTTCAAAGAACAGAGTTGTAAGTATTGCTATCACTGTCTGGTAGCCATCTTCCTCTTTTACATATGTAAAAAAAGGCCCGTAGTTTTCTGGCATTTAGGTTGTTCACAAACCAGGAAGTCACAGATTTCACATGGATGGACACGATTTCCCTGTTCTTAATGGCCGAAGTCACTTTCGGAATTTTCCTCACACCTACGTATCCGAGTGGAAGAGACTGTTCCTCTATGAGTGCAATAACACATATGGCATTAATGTCTGGGGTTTTCTCTCTCGGGCACCAATTGGACGACAATGTCTTTTTGATGTCTTAGGGCATCCTGGACAGTTTTTAAATTGGTCTGGTACCTATCTTCATACGTAGACCCCTTCACGGCGAATACTTGAGTGAATAGCTCTGACGAGTCTTCATCCTCATCCCCCGAACACGGCTCACTGTCATCAGATTCACTCACTACTGGATTCACTGGACAGCCCGTTGACTGAATGGAGACTCCAGTACTTTGTGAGCAGCACACACACGCTGAGTGTCCGAGAGCAGGCATCCCAGGAATGTCCACAGCATTCATCTGTTGAGGTGTTCCATTGAACTGGGCCCCAGGTATGACAGTGAAGGACCAAACTATGACTGCCCATGATTCCTCACCACAGCAGAAAAGTCCGTTGACTTCTTCTTTTTCAAACTGGAAAAAGAAATCAATGAATAAGCTCAACAAAATTGTAAAACATTGTATTTATATTGTTAATGACACATTAAAAAATGCCTAGGAGCTTTATCACAAAATCAAGTGGCATAGTGCTCAATAATAAGGGTAATTCTTATGTGTGCAGTAATTAAAATTTAAATTACCAGGGATTTTTCACTGCCCCCTGTAGGGCCGAATATGGGCCCCATTCCCAATTGCAAAATCCCTCTGTTTTTCCAAAAATAGAACCCATAAAGTTAGCTTGATTAAATTTCTGGTAAAACAATGGCCATTTTTTTGTTAAACTGAAATAAAAATAAACAAAATTTTTATGAAATTTGGCTAAAAAATTATTATTATTGATCTATCTATTATTTACAATTTTTAATTAAGGAAAACATCAAATTTATTAATTATAAGTATTATTTCTTGAAAAACATCATGCTATAAAATTTCCCAGTTATTGTTAAATTGCCGTTAAATTCCCAATTCCAAGGACCCGGGCCCCATTCCCAAAATGGTGTGGAAAATCCCTGATTACATAATCAAGAATTAAAGAATTACTTAATCTACCAATAGGTCCTACTTCTCAAATTACACATCTGTAATACAAAGACAAGCTGTTCTGTGTGGTGTTTTCGAGATTTCTACCTAGATAAAGCTTTCAGCCTATTCATTTGGCTAAATAGTTGACAGTACTGAATCATGAAATCTCAAAGAGCCATAGCCAGCATTTAAAAGGGAATCACTTGTTTCTATTTATAGATACATGTACCTTTTTCAATTCAAGATCAAACTACAAGTTTGTACTCATTTGTTGACCAGTGTTATATTTTCATAGTAAAAAGTACAAAGTAATATTTTCACTGCACCAAGGTGCAACTTTTTGCACATGTTGAAAAAAATATTATATTTGTCATTTGAGAAGAAAGTCTGAGAAAATAGCTTAATCTAGCTATTCTGAATAGCTTAATAAAGTTATATAGCTAAATCAAGCTATACAGCTTAATCAAGAGATAGTGCTGGACCTGGTGAATATCATTTTTGTGTGATTTCCTTAAAGGTATGTAATAACTAACATTGTATGAAAAATTTGTGGTTAAGCAATGTATTTAAAAAATCACATATATAGTAGGCAAAAATGCCTATCAAATGCGCTATAGCTCTTTCTCAAGTCATTTTCGGTAGAAATAAGAATTGATTAAATGTTCTCTTTTATAGCAGGACATGTAAAATAAAGGGGTTAATTTCTTTGATTTGTCCTTAAGTTAAAAAAGACGCCATCCGAACTCCTCACACACCACTTCCCTAGCTTGTTTAAAATTATGTCTAGATGAATTAAATGTGCAAAATATATGAAATGTACCTGAAAATTGCACGAATTGTCGACGAGTAACAACACAGGCGATTGACTGGGGAGTCTGGACTTAAGCCTATCAGCAGCCAGCAGAATCCGGCGTCGTACTAACTAGAAAACTGACCAGTCAGCAAGGGCCCCGCCATGGGTTAGAATTAAAAGGGTGCAGCTTACAGAATGATTAATAAATGTACAAAGAAAAAGCAACAGCAACTGTATTCTTAAAATTTCAACATAATTCCTGAATATTCAAAAACCTGAAAATAATATTCTTGTATCTACATTAGGCAGTAAAGAACAATTTAACATTGAATTTATATTTAAACAATTATGAATCTTGTGTTATATAAAATGCCAGCCTTCAATGAATGCAAATATCATGAAGGCTTGACCTTAACTTCAAACAAACAGCAGTTGCAGACAAAGGTTTTCATTAATCTTAAAGTGACAGATAAAGAAAAGCCTACTAAATTTTCTGCAGCAGGCTAGATAATTAATCCCAAGGGATTAATTGTACCTCTCTCATCATTTTCTTCTAAAGTTACAATAAGAACTTTTTCAGTATTAATGATAGAATGGGGTTTTTATACTACATTAAAAATTAAAAACATTCTTGAATTAATATACATTATGTATTTAAAAAAAAAAGGAAAAAAGTGAAAAAAGTACCCTGGTAAATCAAAAAATCTTCTTTAATCTATTTTATTTTAGGATTCAATGAAATCATAACTATCAAACAAAATTAAATAATAAAAATTTATATTTAAATCCACATTTCAGAGTGTTCATAGCATTCCAAATTGATTTAACTTCAAAACAAACTTCATTTGCAGACAGAGGTGGTAATTAATCTCAATGTGACAGATAAAGATAATGCTCTGGATTTTCTTCAGGAGGAAAGCTAATTAATCCCATAGGACTCCTAGTAGCATTCAGTTTACTGAATGGGAACATCTTCAGCAGTTATCTCTCTTTGCCAATGCATTCTTATATAGAGTTAAGGAATCTACCCAACCACCCCAGCTCCAAACCAAGGGACATAGAGAACCAAACTTATCATCAAAATATGTATTTTTGCCAACTGAACTACTGTACCAAATTTGATCTTAATTGGGCAACCATAAAAAAAGTGGCCCGTTCATTCTTATGCATAGTTAAGGAATCTACCCCACCACCCCAGCTCCAAACTAGAAGACATAGAGAATCAAACTTAGCATCAAAATATGTATTTCTGCCCATTAAACTACCATACCAAATTTAAACTTGATTGGGCAACCATAAAAAAAGTTATTAGAAAAAAACAGAAAATTTGTGGACGGAAGAGTGACAGACGGACAGACAGACGGACGGACGGACAGAGTGATTACTATAGGGCACCCGCAAATCCTTGCGGGGCCCTAATGACTTATTAACTGGACTGACGTGTGCAACCCTCGCAGAAACACGCAAACTGGGACAATCTCTCATCGGGATGGAAAAAAACATCTTTCTCAATGCAAAACAACCACAGTTCGTTGCAATTTAACCAGTCGCTAGTCGAAGTTACCACTCTGACCGCCATATTGAAACTGATTTGTTTAACGGTTGACGTTCGATAATATAGTTCGAAGTAGCGTGCCGTGTACAAAATGCGCTACCTCCTCTGGGGAATATCCATATATTATAACATTGTGGTATGGTGATACATTTACTCCCATTCCTAATGCACTGGTGGCAACAACAACCCTAATTGACTCTCCCTTGTTAACTGTTCAATTGTTTTTAGGTCACCTGAGTCACTCAGGTGACCAATTGCCATCAGTGTTTGTCTGTCGTCGTCCGTCGTTCGTTAACATTTGAACATTTTCAGCTTCTTCTCTGAAAATGCTAAACCAATTTCAACGACATTTTGTATACATAATCTGTGGGTGAAGGGGAACAAAATTGTGAATTTCATGGTCCCCGCCCCCCTGGGGCCTTAGGGGGGGGCCACAACCACCAAAATAATAGCAATCTTGAAAAATCTTCTTTACTCCTTGACATCAAGCAGGCAAACTGTTGGCAAGAATGTAATGAGCATTGAGTCCTCTACCAAAATTGTGAAATTCATGGCCCCAGGGTCAGGGGTATTAGTGCTAGGGCGGGGCTATATAGATTATATAATGAAAATGCATTATTTCTATGAAAATCTTTTCTGCTCTTGGGTATTAAGTAAACTAAGTTGTAACAGTGAGGATGCAGATTTTTGATGCACTGTTGGACAGTCTGTGCGACATTACATTACAGTAAGTGTTATACGATGTCAAAAATTTCAATGTTTCTAATGACTGTATTGAAACTTGGTTATAAAGAAGTCACTGGGACCTATAAAATTACTTCGCTATGTCCATAATTCATTTTACAGTGTATCCGTAAAAAGGAATTGTTTAAATTTATTTAGCTGGGGATCCAAGATAACTTTGCTATATCCATGAATTTGCAATATCCATGCTCGTACTAAACCAGTTTTACTGTATCTAGTCAGTAATCAAAATTTGTTCTCAGATTTAGGGAAATCTTATCTGATTTAACATAGTTAAAAAGCATTTTGAAAATATTGACATTGCTATGCTAAATTTTGTGTATCCTACCGCGCGGGTATGTTAAGGCATCACATGGACCAGAATTCGGCGAATAAAGACTTTTTTATAATTATGTAACACTAATAAATCGGAAAAGTCAAGCATAAAACTTTTGATATAATTATGCATTCTATAGACTTCAATGGGACTTCTACTACATGAAGCTCTTTACCATTGACGTCACCACGTGACGTCTATAATTAGAAAATATGCCTTGATGAAAAAGTGAAAAGTTCAACACTACCCCGGGGATAATTAATTTCAATTTGTAATAATAATTATGTAAAAACATCTGTGTACCATGAAAAGTGCTGCTAGAATCCTACTGTCCTATCACAGAAATAATTATGCAGCACTTTCTGACGAAACCTTCCCAAAATTTTTACATTTTGTTCATAACATCGAAAAAAATGCATTAATTCCCGTAAACCATACGATTCTAGCAGCACTTTCCAAAAACATTAAACTAGATGTATCCTTTGAAAATATTTCTATTCAAAACTGGAAGCTAAACAAAGCTGATTGGATACAATTTGAAAACTTATGCTTACAAAATATTTCGTCCGAAACGTTCGAGAATGATCTTGATCCTATTAAAAAATTTACTGAAATCCTATTAACTACTGCAAATAAATGTATACCTAAAACCTCGACAAATTCCTCTAAAAGTAAAAAACCATGGTTTACCGAAGAATGCAATGATGCTATTAAAGCTCGCAAAAAAGCAGAGAGACAATTTAATCGGATACCAACATCAGCAAATTTAAGCAATTTCCGTATATTTAGAGCAAAAGCTCGCAGAACTATTAACTTTAATAAACGAAAATCTTGGAAAAGATTCATTTCCAGCCTTAATTCTCATACTCCTATTAATAAGGTCTGGAATGCAATTAGAAAAATTAAAGGTAAAGGTCCTGAAAAATATCAACATCTTAATGCTCGAAATAAAATTATAACGGATAAAAAAGAGATCTCAAATGAAATAGGTAATACAATTTCTAAAAATTCCTCCAACAAAAATATCAGCCCTAAGTTTAGTAAACATAAAAAATCACAAGAAAAGAAAATATTAGATTTTACATCTGAAAACAATGAATGTTATAATCATCCATTTACTTTAGATGAACTTCAGAAATCTTTAGATAAATCCCATGACACAGCAGTAGGACCGGATGAAATCCATTATCAAATAATTAAACACCTTCCTTTAAAAAGTAAACAATGTCTTCTGCAAATTTTCAATACGATTTGGGAGCAGGGTCACTTTCCACCCTCATGGACCCAAGCTACAATAATTCCCATCCCAAAGCCTGGGAAGGATCACACAGATCCAAATAATTACCGTCCTATTGCTTTAACAAGCTGTTTATGTAAAACCATGGAAAGGATGATAAATGAACGACTTATATGGTTTCTTGAAACTAATAACATTTTAACTAATATTCAATGTGGTTTTAGGAAAAACCGCAGTACTATTGACCAGTTGGTGAGACTGGAAACCTATATTCGAGATGCCTTTATTAAAAAAGAGCATGTTGTATCTGTGTTTTTTGATTTAGAAAAAGCATATGATACTACATGGAGACATGGCATTTTAGAAGACCTCTACACTATGGGTCTTAAAGGTCATTTACCAAATTTTATCAAGAATTTCTTGAATGATAGACATTTTAAAGTACGCTTAGGGTCTACATATTCAGAAAGTTTTGAACAGGAAATGGGTGTACCACAAGGTAGTATTCTATCAGTAACTCTATTCAGTATAAAAATCAACAACTTAGCTGAAGTTCTTGAAAATGATATGCATGGAAGTTTATATGTTGATGATTTTGTTCTTTGTTTTAGATCCAAAAATATGAACTATATTGAACGAAAATTGCAGAGTTGTCTAAATAAAATTCAAAATTGGGCTGATGTAAATGGATTCAGATTTTCAAAAAGCAAAACCGCTTGCGTTCATTTTTGTTCCAAACGGAAGGCGCATGACGAACCACGTCTGCTGCTCGATGGAAATCCAATTAAAGTTGTAAAAGAAATAAAGTTTTTAGGTATCATTTTTGATAGTAAACTTTCTTTTGTGTCGCATATAAAAATGCTTAAAGAGAAATGCACGAAGGCTTTAGATGTAATTAAAGTAATTGCAAAAACAAAATGGGGGGCAGATAAAAATACTCTTTTAAAACTATATCGTTCTTTAGTAAGATCCAAGTTAGATTATGGTTGTATTGTGTATGGCTCGGCAAGAACTTCTTACGTAAAAGCTCTTGATGCAATTCACCATCAAGGCCTTAGACTGTGCTTGGGAGCTTTTCGAACTTCTCCTAAAGACAGTTTATATATCGAGGCAAATGAAATACTACTTTGAAATACTACCATCAGGTTGAACATGTGAATTTTCAATTGTTGTGACTTGAAGTACTGTATTTCGAAACGCTATACAACCCCTTCTTAAAATGTCGACGTCTGATCGACAGTACTTCAACATTTCTTTTTGAAAGTTAAATACTTCGGAACTCTTGCTTGCATGCCAACTGGCTAACTTCTTTCGCTCCCCCGTCGACATGAAATTGTATCCGTAGAATTCCAGAGCTGGATAAGGGCCCACGTAAGTTTGGTTTTCTTTAGTATTAAAAAAATGCGGGAAGAACCCCTTGCTGAGTTCTTCTAGACCAAACGCTTCTGGAATCTTTGCCAATTTCATGGGTAGGAAATTTAACGAATCCAAAAACGTGAGATTCAGTTTGTTGGCGATGTGCATGTACATTACTTTGGATCCATTGTAAATGATTTTATCTGGCCGAATCGAATGTCGGTCGATGAGAACCTCTAAAATTGGATACAAGTCAAAGCTTTTGGCATTATGAGCAATTAAAATGGTGTTTTTCAAATGAGGTTGAGTCACGTGGGCACAAAACTGTTGTGCCGCGTTTTCGCCACGAAAGATCAGTTCCCGGTGACCGCAAGTATCTGGACAGGGGGGCCCACGAACTTTGATTTCTTCATTTGACAGCACCTGACACAGCGTACACCACACTCGTTACATTTAGAATCTTCGTTTAATTCTTTCTGTTCGCAGACATGACAGGACGTTTGTAGTACAGCAAAATTTACTTTATGTTGTTGTAGCCCACAAGACGGATCCTCACAATACCGACAGAGCCTACAATCTACACACTGACGTTCTTTGACAACACATTCTCGACATCTAATACGAGAAGGAGTGTAACCCTGTTCGCATTGAAAAATATCATCTTGACGTGTTTCAAAGTCATAGAAAATGATTTTTTTTTTCTCTCGTTCCTCAGGATGGGATTGAGAGGACTTTTGATAACAGAAGTGTTCCCCTACGTAGAATTCGTAACAGCTAGGACATTGCCACTCGCCACAGGCGTGTAGTTTAGGATTGCGTTTAGCAACCGACAGTTTAACGCGACATTTCTTACACTGATGCCATAGTTGACAGGCAGGGGGCAGCTTGTCTTTTCTTACCATTTTCTCGACTTTATGTCTTTCAAAGCAGGTCAGTGAACGACAGACACGACCGCAAAATGGACATCCTACCTGCACTTCCGACTCGGGACAGTTATCGTGCAGACACACGTCACATGAAGTCGCACAAGTATGTGCATATTTGTTTTTATAGGGTTTTAAACACGAATGACAAAAGTAACTGGTATTGAAGAACCCTTGTATATTTCCAATACCATGCCAATGTTTCTCATTTTCTGTCTCTACGTGATACAAGTATAGAGAAGTTCTTTCCATATCTCCTTTTGTAACACGGACAAATTTGTTACCCACACGGGACGACACCACATTGATACTCGCATTCAGCAGGGTTTCGAAGGGTTCGATATCATTCAGACCCAAATATCTGTTGACAGGTACATCTGCTCTTTCACACAGCCAAATGGCCATTTCGGTCTGGTATTTCTTACGTGATTTTTTAAGCAGGTTACCGTAATAGTGTTTGGGAACGGTTTTGTGTTGAATCACATGACTCATAATGGCCGCCTCCGAGTCGTTTCCGACTAAACGCGACCACGTCGGAGCGTCTACCTTTTTACAGGTCTTCATGAAACATAGACCTATGGCGATGGGTAAACAGAGATTGTTGTCATTTTCAACGTACAAGACCGATTTCTTTCTCTTCAGAGTATTATTAGGTCCAAAGAGCGACGTTACCGATAATTTATTTCCACTCCAACTCCCACCCTTTGGCAAATCGATTGATCCTACAGTGACGAGTAAATGCTCGTCAACAGGAATTGTTTCGTTGGAGTTTAGAACCTTCGTAATTTCAGACATCACTGTATCAGAATTTAGGTTTTCCCATGATTGTAATGGGACGACAATGGGGTTGTTTAAATTGGGGTGACTGAGTACCACTCGACCTAGATCAGCATCGTGTCCTCTAGCCTGGGACAACACGTCATCAAACATATCATGTAATTTGTCATAAATATCTATTAATCTGTCCCCTTGCCACTCATCATTGAATTTAACCTTATAACTTGTGTCGCGAGCCAGATTCTTTTTGAAGGTCCGGGTATCTTTCTTCCATATGAAGTAAGGTTTCTCAACCTTTGTATTTTCCTTTCCACCCCCGGTCTGAACGCTAGTTAATGGTGCGTCATCAAGTGATGGCCTTGGTCTCTTTGAAGAGGGTTCCAGGTCAAGAAGCAGCTCTTCCCATAAACTGTCAACATGTTGTTTCCAATTGATTTCCTTTAATCGGTTTTCCACATCAACATTACCCGTTAGACCATGGACTTCAGCAAACAAATTAATGGTGTCTGCATCGTTCAAGGACTCCAAAATTTCTTTCAAGAGACCGTCTTCAGCCATTTTTCTTCAATTGAAATTAAAAATTGCAACCATTAACTTTAAACATTAAAACAAAATAAGCCAGATCTATTTTTGGTGCTATCAATTTCATTATTACTTGTAAAAAATTTTTTATTAATATATTCTCAACCAGAAGACATTGCTTGTAATATACACAGGTGTAATCAAGTTTTGTATGCCCATGTACTAAACTATACTTGGGATTACAAAACTTGATTACACCTGTGTGTATTTGTGTATATTACAAACTGTCTTTTGCTTGAAGATATAATAATGAAAAAGATGTACAAGTTTGTTTTTTCTTTAAAAAAAAAAAGAAGTCTGAAATCATTCAAAACTGTTTAATATGGATGAAATTCCATCAAAACATTTAAAGTAAAATATCCTTATAAAATATCAACATGACTAGTTGAATCACATATATAAAAAAATACTTGGGCGTGTTTAAAACGTGTGAAAATTTACCGAAGGTTATAAAAAAAAACGCTGTGCTTTTTTCTAAAACATAAAATCACATACATGCATAAGTATTTGAAATGAAATTGAAAAAAAAAAGTAAATACAGGTATAAAGAAGAACATCCTTGTACAATATCATTTTTTTTTTCAATCATGTAAAAATGAAATAAACATGGTATCTTGGATTTCCAAAAAAAAAAGTTTAAAACATACAGATGTAGATGTATAATGATCTTAACCTTAAATGTTATGCAAAGAAAAATTAAAAGCACATAAACAAAATGTGTAATTATTCTTGACTACACAAACAATCATTAAAACTAATATTTTTTAATGTACGTAGATTTAAAAAAAAATCCATACATGGAAATACCCCTTAAGGAAAAAAAACAAAAAAAATTTGTCAAACCACTGACAAACAAGAAACGTACAAAAGTACCTTGAAGCAAAACAAAAAAAATGCTTCAACAAAAAAAAGAAAAAAGTTTTACTCACCATTGACAAACAAAAAAAAACACAAAAGTACCATGATGCAAAAAAAAAAAAATGCTTCAAGTCTTACTCTCCAGTGACAAACAAGTACAAAGGTACCATAATGCCAATCCAAAAAAGAAAAATGCTCCAAGTTTGACTAATCATTGGTAAACAAGAAAAGTATCCAAAAATAAGTACCCTGATGTAACTATTTTTACAATGCAAGTTTTTTCTTTGACTTTGACCTAGTACGGTCTGAAATGGATTCAGGTGGCAACAATGGTGCGGTGGAGGAAGTGGTTGATGGTGTTATGGACGGAGTAGTAGCTTGAGATGGTGGAGTGTGTTGATTCATCAAAAACGGAATTAGTTTCGGGGTCTCTGGTTGCAAAGTAGAGTGGGTCTCAGTTCCTGGTTGCACAGTAGCGCGAGTCTCAGTTCCAGGTTGCACAGTAACGTGGGTCTCAGATCCTGGTTGCACAGTAGCATGGGTCTTGGTTCCAGCTTGCACAGTGGCGTTGGTCTCAGTTCCAGGTTGCACAGTAGCGTGGGTCTCACTTCCTGGTTGCACAGTAGTGTGGGTCTCAGTTCCTGGTTGCACAGTAGCGCGAGTCTCAGTTCCAGGTTGCACAGTAACGTGGGTCTCAGATCCTGGTTGCACAGTAGCTTGGGTCTCGGTTCCAGCTTGCACAGTGGCGTGGGTCTCAGTTCCAGGTTGCACAGTAGCATGGGTCTCACTTCCTGGTTGCACAGTAGTGTGGGTCTCAGTTCCTGGTTGCACAGTAGTATGGCTCCAAGCATCTAGTTGGTCAGCTACTTCTGCAATGTTGTGAGCACAACATCTGTGATTCATGCGGGCGAGCAGTCGCAAAATAAAGACTAACACGGTCAGCGTTGTTATTAGGGCCCAGATAAGGAAACCTATTAAGATGTAAAGAAGCATATTTTAAAAAAAATAAATAGATTATTATCTTGTATCAACTTCTGAATATTACCCTTTTCTACATCAGCCTGGGAATATGCCTTATGCCTTAGATTATTAAATTCTCATCAGACAGACTTTACACATTGTCTCATTGAGACTCCACTTTTCCATTTTTTTTTTTGTTAAATATATATTTGTTTGAAATTTTCATGTTTTCTCAACATTTTAAATTGAATTAAATTGCGTGTCAAAAGAGCACAACATGCGTAGGTTGATGAAGAACTAACCTATGGTTTTTGGTTCCTCCATGCCTCCCAGATCCTGATCATCTACAATTATAAATACATAATTTTATTTTTGTTAATAAATCATTCATAATATTTCAACATCAACATTGATGTAAACCTTTTTCTAGTTTTTAGAGAATACAACTGTATTGAAAAGGGTGCATTTTAGAAAGAAAAGGTAAATGTATCCTTACCATGTGTTTTAACATGCATAAACTTTTTCTTTTTTTAATTTATTTTTTCATTAAAAAAGTAAAATGCTCACACAAACTTCTCTGAGGTCTTGAATGTACATTATACACACCATCAGCTATGGTAAAAAAAAATATCAAGATTATATAAAATTTTTACAAAAAAATAATTCACCATCTTTCCTCCTAATAATTATAGGTTGCCTTTTTTTTGTAATTTACTTACCAGTAAAAAAAAAAAAGTTAAAAAAAATGATTTATCAAAAATACAATTTTAACATTAAGTATTCCAAGGGGAAAAAGAATTACAGTCTTAAACTAACCCAATACATCTGGATGACTGTTATGCTTTTCTGAAGGCGGAGTTGGGGGTGTTGATCCTTCTCTCATTGTTGTTTGCAACTCTACAATGAATTCTGAAATACTTTAATTCCATTCTTGCAAAAATGTTCATTTCCTATCCTTCCTCCCTAAAAATTTTATTTAAAATGATTATCAAAAATGTATATTATAATGGAACCTAGCTTCAAACTGTCTTATATATTTTTTTATTCAAAAAGTACAATTTTAACATTAAGTATTCCAAGGGAAAAAAAAGATTACAGTCTTAAACTAACCCGCTACATCTGGATGACTGCTATGCTTTTCTGAAGGCGGAGTTGGGGGTGTTGATCCTTCTCTCATTGTTGTTTGCAACTCTACAATGAATTCTGAAAATACTTTAATTCCATTCTTGCAAAAATGTTCATTTCCTATCCTTCCTCCCTAAAAATTTTATTTAAAATGATTATCAAAAATGTATATTATCATGGAACCTAGTTTCAAACTGTCTTATATATTTTTTTATTCAAAAAGTTTGATGACATCTTTTCTTTTAATCTTACTACCAAATAACCTAAATACTGAGTATTTCTTGTTGATGTCGGTGAAAAAAAAAAACAAAGTTAACTTTTTCCCTTTCTTCTTTTTTTTTTTGTACAAAGATCTATATGTAGAACTGCTGATTGTACATAACTAAGATTTACTTTACCTGTTGTCTTTAGAACAGGTGTTGATACACCTACATAACATATCATTTTTTTTTTTAATTTCTTTTTAAAATTTGTATGCATAATAATGATAACTAGTGCTAATTGTAACGGGAACCGTTACAGATGTTCCCCAAACGCTCCCCAACTCCCTTTTAGTGCCATATTCCCTGTGATATACTATATAGGAAAGCATTCAGTCCAAAAGTATTAAAAATCATTCAAGTGTATTTCGTATTTCATTCGTTCCAAATGTACGCACGTGCGTGCACGTGCATGATGACCATACCTTCTTGTAGGAGTCCCTTATATTAATCTATGTTCTGAATCCCATCCTGTTTGGTTGAAAAACAAGGGAGTTATAGCCATTTCAAGTTTCAGCCAATCAGATTGCAGCACACGTGCATGCGCGTGATTTCATGATTTTTTTCTATACTGCATTGTAGGATATCCTAATGAATGACTATGTTTTAAATTTCAAAGCATTTCGTCAAAAAACAGAGGAGATATGGTCATTTAAAGTTTCAGCCAATCAGATCGCAGCACACGTGCATGCGCGTAATTTCTTGATATTTTTTGTATATCATATTGCAGGACATCCTAATGTATGATTATGTTTTAAATTTCAAAGCATTTCGTCAAAAAACAAAGGCGATATAGTCATTTAAAGTGTCAGCCAATCAGATTGCAGCACACGTGCATGCACGTGATTTCATGAAATTTTTTCTATATTATATTGTAGGTTATCGTAATTCAAGACTATGTTTTAAATTTCAAAGCATTTCATCAAAGAACAGAGAAGATACTGAGATTTTTGTTTCAGCCAATCAGAGCGAAGCACACGTGCATGCGCGTGAGTTCGTGCTAATTTGACAGTGTCACATTATCTACATTATGAATATATCTTTATATAATGAGTTTTAAATCATTTCATTAAAAAATGTAAAAGTTATAGCTATATTAAGTATATAAGTCATTTCACGTGTTGCACGTGCACGCACGTGCAGGCGTATGCGAGCAAAATGACCTTCGTTCCGCACACCTACACTACACACCTATTAACCCTAAAAAGGTTTTAGGTCAATTGGGTGAACAGTTTCTGAGAACACTTCCGGACAAAAAAGTACCGGAGAACAAATAAGAAAAAAAAGAATAACTAGATACGATCTCGTTGTGAACAACGAGTGGGTCTTCCGCCCTATTCTTGATGAGATGAGATAAGATTTTGAATGTGATTTGCATTCTAAAGTAATGATTTTCCATAATCTGTAAAAAGACATTGAACAATAAAGACTTCTAAAATCGACTTTTGGTCCCTCACGGCCCCTAATATTAGAGATCAGCCCTTTTTTCTTCATAACATTTTAAAGCTCTTAGGATTATGAACACTTTTTGTTCAACAACTATTCAGAGATTCTTTTTTGTTTTCGAGTTATTCGCAAAAGAAATATTAAGGGACCAGCCCTTCAACTCCCTAATGGGAATGTTTAGCGAAAAATGAAAGGTTGCATATTGTTCAGAACATGATTTTGAACATCTTTTGTTCAATATTACTTATCAAAATATTTCCCACTTTCGAGATACAAAGCGTCAAAGATTTAGCCTTCTGGCCCCTTGTGGCCCCTAATTATGTAATGTACGACTTTAAAATCATAATATACAGTTGTAGATTGTTAAAATAAATATTTTTGCTTCAGTAATGTATAACAAATTATTGACTGTTAAAGAGTTATCAAAAAAACTTTTAGCCCCTTTTGGCCCCTAATGTGAGTACTAGCCCCTTTTCCTGGATTTTATTTTGAAGCTCTTAGGATTTTGAGCACTTTTTGTTCAACAACTATTCAGAGATTCTTTTTCGTTTTCGAGTTATTCGCAAAAGAAATATTTAGGGGCCAACCCTTCAACTCCTTAATGGGGACGATTAGCAAAAAACAAAAGGTTGCATTTTGTTTAGAACATGATTTTGTACATCTTTTGTTCAATATTACTTATCAAAATATTTCCCACTTTCGAGATACAAAGCGTCAAAGATTTAGCCTTCTGGCCCCTTGTGGCCCCTAATTATGTAATGTACGACTTTAAAATCATAATATACAGTTGTAGATTGTTAAAATAAACATTTTTGCTTCAGTAATGTATAACAAATTATTGACTGTTAAAGAGTTATCAAAAAAACTTTTAGCCCCTTTTTGCCCCTAATGTGAGTACTAGCCCCTTTTCCTGGATTTTATTTTGAAGCTCTTAGGCTTTTGAGCACTTTTTGTTCAACAACTATTCAGAGATTCTTTTTCGTTTTTGAGTTATTCGCAAAAGAAATATTTAGGGGCCAACCCTTCAACTCCCTAATGGGGACGTTTAGCGAAAAATGAAAGGTTGCATATTGTTCAGAACATGGTTTTGAACATTTTTTGTTCAATATTACTTGTCAAAATATTTCTCACTTTCGAGATATAAAGCATCAACGATTTAGCATTCTGGCCCCTTGTAGCCCCTAATTATGTAATATACGACCTAAAAATCATAATATGCAGTTGTAGGTTGTTGAGAGAAACATTTTTGCTTCAGTAATGTATAACAAATTATTGACTGTTAAAGAGTTATCGAAAAAAGACTTTTAGCCCCTTTTGGCCCCTAATTTGAGTGTCCAGCCCCTTTTTCTGGATTTCATCTTAAAGCTCTTAGGATTTTGAACATTTTTTGTTCTACAACTATTCAGAGATTCTTTTTCGTTATCTAGTTATTTGCAAAAGAAATATTTAGGGGTCAACCCTTCAACTCCCTAATGGGGACGTTTAGCGAAAAATGAAAGGTTGCATATTGTTCAGAACATGATTTTGAACATCTTTTATTCAATATTACTTGTCAAAATATTTCTCACTTTCGAGATATAAAGCATCAAAGATTTAGCATTCTGGCCCCTTGTAGCCCCTAATTATGTAATATACGACATAAAAATTATAATATACAGTTGTAGATTTTTGAGATAAACATTTTTGCTTCAGTAATGTATAACAAAATATTGACTGTTAAAGAGTTATCGAAAAAAGACTTCTAGCCCCTCTTGGCCCCTAATTTGAGTGTCCAGCCCCTTTTTCTGGATTTCATCTTAAAGCTCTTAGGATTTTGAACACTTTTTGTTCAACAACTATTCAGAGATTCTTTTTCGTTTTCGAGTTAATTGCAAAAGAAATATTTAGGGGTCAACCCTTCAACTCCCTAATGGGGACGTTTAGCGAAAAATGAAAGGTTGCATATTGTTCAGAACATGATTTTGAACATCTTTTGTTCAATATCACTTATCAAAATATTTCTCACTTTTGAGATATAAAGCGTAAAGATTTAGCATTCTGGCCCCTTGTGGCCCCTAATTATGTACCATACGATATTAAAATCATAAAATACAGTTGTAGATTGTTGAGGTAAACACTTTTGCTTCATTAATGTATAACAAAATATTGACTGTTAAATAGCTATCAAAAAAAAACTTTTAGCCCCTCTTGGCCCCTAATGTGATGTGTCAGCACTTTTTTCTTGATATCATATTAAAGATCTTCTCATTCAGCACAAATTTTGTTCAGTATGTTTTAACAAAATAGTTATACTTTAAAAGATATGATACAAAATGTCTCGAAAATTCACTCATGAATCGTGTCCTAGATTTCGACCCCTACCGCGCTTCCATATTGGACCTTTCTGACAAAAATTTAATCCAATGTGCAATTCAGCAATGTGTCGTCTATCATCGCTGAAAATTTCAGCTCTCTAGCTAATGTCGTTTTTGAGTTAACTTAAGGACAAGGAGACCCTCTAAAAATCACTAAAAGGGCGATAACTCACAACCGGAAGTGATGTTTTCAAAATTGAAGCGGGGGTACAAACTTCAGATAGACATACACAAAATCTGAAAATTTGAACAAAATCCATCAAGCCATCTCCGAGAAATCGTCTGCACAAAAATTGTAAGAAAAAAAGAAGAATAACTAGATGAGATCTCGTTGCGAGCAACGAGTAGGTCTTCCGTTAAATTTTTCGATAAGATGAGATGTGATTTTGACTGAGATATTCGGTAAAAGAGAATGACAATAACTTTTCCTTCATTAATTTTAAAGTTTCTTTTTTTATCACGATATTCTGAACATCTTTTGTTCAATATGGCTTATAAAAATACTCCCTCTTTTCGAGACGTAAAGCATAAAAAATATATCATTTTGGCTCCTTGTAACCACTTATTACGTAACACATTATAAAAATTGTATCATATATTGTTGCAAATCGTTAAGATAAATACTTTTGCTTTTGTAATGTATAACAAAATATTGATCATTAGAGAGTTATAGATAAAAAGATTTTTGGCCCCTCTGAGCCCCTAATTTGAGGGGTCAGCCCATTTTTCTTGATATCAAATGAAAGATCTTGTGATTTTGAAGATTTATTGTTCAACAATTATTCCGAGATTTCTTTTCGTTGTGGAGATATGCTAAATGGAAATATTTAGGGGCCACTACTACTAGTCCTTAATGGGGCCGTTTAGCAAAAATTCAAAGTATGCATATTGTTCAGAACATTATTCTGACCATCTTTTGTTCAATATTGCTTATCAAAATATTCCCCCTTCTCGAGATATAAAGCGTCAAAGATTTGACATTCTGGCCCCTTGTGACCCCTAATTACGTAACATATGATCAAAATTTTATCATATGTTGTTGCAAATTGTTAAGATAAATACTTTTGCTTCAGTAATGTATAACAAAATATTGATCATTAGAGAGTTAAAGATAAAAGATTTTTGGCCCCTCTGAGCCCCTAATTTGAGGGGTCAGCCCCATTTTCTTGATATCAAATGAAAGGTCTTGTGATTTTGAAGATTTTTTGTTCAACACTTATTCAGAGATTTCTTTTGGTTGTTCAGATATGCTAAATGGAAACATTTAGGGGCCACACCCCACAAGTCCTTAATGGGGCCGTTTTATAAAAATTCAAAGTATGCATATTGTTTAGAACATTATTCTGACCATCTTTTGTTCAATATTGCTTATCAAAATATTCCTCCCTTTCGAGATATAAAGCGTCAAAGATTTGACATTCTGGCCCCTTGTGACCCCTAATTACGTAACATATGATCAAAATTTTATCATATGTTGTTGCAAATTGTTAAAATAAATACTTTTGCTTCAATAATGTATAACAAAATATTGATCATTAGAGAGTTATAGATAAAAGACTCTTGGCCCCTCTGAGCCCTTAATTTAAGGGGTCAGCCCTATTTTCTTGATATCAAATGAAAGGTCTTGTGATTTTGAAGATTTTCTGTTCTACACTTATTCAAAGATTTCTTTTCGTTGTGGAGATATGCTAAATGGAAATATTTAGGGGCCACTCCTACAAGTCCTTAATGGGGCCGTTTTACAAAAATTCAAAGTATGCATATTGTTTAGAACATTATTCTGACCATCTTTTGTTCAATATTGTTAATCAAAATATTCCCCCTTCTCGAGATATAACGCGTCAAAGATTTGACATTCTGGCCCCTTGTGACCCCTAATTACGTAACATATGATCAAAATTTTATCATATGTTGTTGCAAATTGTTAAGATAAATACTTTTGCTTCAGTAATGTATAACAAAATATTGATCATTGGAGAGTTATAGATAAAAGACTTTTGGCCCCTCTGAGCCCCTAATTTGAGGGGTCAGTCCCATTTTTTTGATATTAAATGAAAGGTCTTGTGATTTTGCACATTTTCTCTTCAATATAATTTAACAAATTTTGAACATGTATGAAGATATGAAACAAAATGTGTCAAATTGTGTGAGATATTTTTGAGCCATTTTTTTAAACCCAGGTGAGCTTTGGTGCCTTTTGCACTGGATAGATATAGTCTCAAAGTGGCACTTCTACAATTCATCCTCTATCTACACTGAAAATCTCAACTCAATATCTCAAGTCATTTAGGAGGAGTTACCAGGACAAGGAGACCCTCTGAAAATCGGAAAAACGTCCATATCTCACGACCGGAAGTGACGATCTCAGAATAAAAAATTTCCAATAAGGTTCAGATCAATATCTATTAGATCTGAAAGTTTCGTGAAAATCCATCGAGCCGTTTCCGAGAACTCGCGTGCACAAAATCGGTAAGAATAATAATAAAAATAATAAGAAGAGGGAAAAAGAAACAGAACGAAAACAATAAGGTCTTCCGTTGGAAACGGAAGACCTTAATAAAAGTGAAAAAGAAACAATAGAATAATAGAAGGGTCTTCCGTTGGAGACGGAAGACCCTAATAATAATAATAAGAAACCGAGTAAAAACAATATGTTCCCAAACTCCGTTTGGGGAACATAATTATGTACTAACTTTCTCGCGATTACAAGCATTACCGTATTTTGTTCAAAGCTGTACGCAAACTCACCTTTTGTTCCACTGCAGAAATTTCCACGTCTATCTCTGATAACATCGATATCATTGATAGACCCTCCTTCGACTGTTACTTTCGTGGAACACCTCGACACCCTGAGCTCCCGTACACTCTCCCAGTTGTTTGGAATCGTCAGGGTCACACAATTCGAATAAATGTGCTGACAGTTCATAATCCGATTGACCATACTTTTTGGCCAACATCTTGTAGGCCTACATCCGTTGACAAGCACATTCATTGCATACAGTGTGAAAAAACACAACACGGTCACCCTCATCCTCTTCGCCATCATGATCATCTCTGAAAAGTGCGCGAAATTTGCACGGACTTCTGGACACGTGACACGTTAGTCGGGGTGACCCGAAATTTATACACTTTTTCCCTCTAATACTATGTAACAGAAGTTATAATTATAAAATGTATCAAAAAAATATATATATAATAAAACTTTTGACTTTCTTTCAGATTAATAGAAGACAGAGAGAGAATGAACCTAAAGTTCAAATCAAGTACATACATACATGCATACATGTATACATATCATACATACATTTTTTTTTATTCCAGCAAATCAGCTTTTTTTCTTTGGATGAGGGGAAATATATATATATATATATATATATATATATATATATATATATATATATATATATATATATATATCTGCTTTCTACATAAGGGGTACCAGACATAATATTCTGCCTTAAGGGGACATTTTGTATATTTTTTAATCTTTTACTTTGTGATGTTTAAAGCGCAAATTTATATATAACAAAGAACAATTTTGAGTTTTTCACAATGAAAATTAAGAAAACATTAGTTTTTAAAAATATATATAATTTGGTGTCCCCCTAATATTTAAAAACCATATTGTATGCCTTAAGGGGACATATGCAATATATATACCTTAGGGAGACATATGCAATATATATACATTAGGGAGACATTTACAATATATATACCTTAGGGAGACATATGCAATATATATACATTAGGGAGACATTTGCAATATATATACCTTAAGGACACATATGCATTATATATACATTAGGGAGACATTTGCAATATATATACCTTAGGTAGACATATGCAATATATACCTTAAGGAGACGAATGCAATGTTTATACATCTTTAGTAGACCGTATATATTTACAAGTATGGATACATTTAACCTTAGGGAACCCAAGTTCTTTTCTTATCAAAATATACTGATTTCGCCCAAAAATATCTTGCATTTTTAAATATCAAGATTTGTACACGTTATGTATAGAAACAAATAATTCTTATACTACAATATTTTATATTTACTAACGCCTCTCCATCCCCCCCCCTTTCTCTTTTTCTGGTAACATTCTTTTAACAGCATAACATGTAATATTTTTTGGCTTTGATCTGTTGAAGTAGCAACCTATAGTAAACTTTAATTTTATATAAAAACTTTAAACCTTTAATTAAAGGTATAATCCATTAATGACTATACCATTTATGATAAAATATGTTTAAGGAATCACTGTCTAGTTTTGAGAGTATGCCAGGGCATCAACAATAGTGGGAAACATGGGATAATTTTAGCTTTGCATAACGGGCGGCGAAGCCCGTTATGCTAAAATTATCCCATGTTTCCCACTATTGTTGATGTCCCTGGCATAATTTCAAAACTAGACAGTGATTCCATATATTTCCATTTAATTGTGAAGTAAAATTGTAAACTTAGAAATTAAGAATATAGACTAATCGATTTAAATTACACGACGACTTCCATGCCAATTTCAATAGTCCTCGCACACTGATGTCAAACACAAAGGCAGCCGCACGAGATTTACATGCATATTTGGCTTCCTTTAGCGTCAGACAGAGAGACAGATGTTCACGAGATTTGCATGCGTATAACGCCTCCTTACCTGCTGACCTATCGACCTGCCTAATTTACATGTCGGCAGAATTATCAAGAATATACTCCCAAAACTTTCAAAGAGTTATCACAGAGAAAAAAATTAGAAATGGAAATATAAGTCAATTATCACCTGTTTTTTATTCCATGCACTGACTATTAGCATTAAATTTTAGACCAATTTCCATGTCTGCGCCAAGTAGGCAATTCTTCATTTCATTTGTCTAATGTTAGATAACCTCAATTGCGTTAACATGGTCGATATAAACGAACTTTGAAAAGAAAATTTATTTTTCAAAATGAGTTAGCTTGGTCCCAAATTTAACGCACTTTGAATTTTTTCAAAGTGCTTAAATTTTCATAGTGCGTTATAACAGTGTGTCCACGGATTACGCCAATATTTAGTCGGGCTTAAATTGCGTTTTCGTACAAACAATATCTTCAGTCTCAGGACTAAGTACAGTCGTTTGACCAGTTCCGGATTTTGACCAGTTTCGAATAATTAGTAATGTAAGGACTGATTTTTAATAAATTCAACGGTGTAAAAATATTTTTTTTAATGGTAAGAAGGCTTATTTATTAGTGTTTGAATTATGCGAAGTTTTGATTATTTACCCTCGGTTTGGTTTCATTATCGTCCTCGAAACAGTCGACATACTTTTACAACGCATCAAACGTGAATCACCGCGACACGCAAGTCTGAAGAAAAATCTCTGTAGATTTATAATTTTTTCAAATAAAACCACGTTCCAGGTATCAAAAGTAAGTTTGATATGTACTCTAACATATACTAAAAACTTGTCAATAATAAATGTTTAGAACACTGGAAGATATCGAAATATTTGCGTCTTCTTATTTTACCAGTTCCGAATACCCATTTTAAACACTTTTATAAATTCACTCTCCGTTGTTTTCTTCATTGTAAGCCTGATGTATTATATCCCCGCTTGTAAAACGGGAAGAAAGGGGTATATAGTAAAGGAATGTTTGTCCATCCACCCGTCTTTATGTCCGTCCGTGCGTCTAACTGTACGTCCGTCCGTCTGATATGCTCTAGGTTATCCAGTTTTTATCCGCAACCCCTCTTCTACCACTGAATGAAGTTTATTGAAGCTCCACAGAATTTAATGAGTCTTTCACAGAATCTTTGTTTAACAGTGCCAAAGTAAAACTATTTTATTTTTGGATCAGGCACAAAATTTGGGCTCCCTGAGAAAAACATAGATACCGCTACTCTTTGTAATTGAAACTACTTAAGGCTTTTCCATCTCTAATCCGCAATTCCTCCTATACCACTGAATAAGATTTAATGAAACTTTCACAGATTCTTGATTACATTGTGACATAATGAACTTTTATTTTACATTTTGATCTGACACTAATTTCGGGTCTACCAGAGCAAAACTTGTAATTTGTCTTAATTAATCATAAAGAAGGTGTGGTGTATCATTAAAATGAGCTCAGTACCCACAGTACCTCTAGTTTCTCTTCAACCTTTGGAAATACAAATGATATATTGGTAAGAAATCAATTTAACTTTTCTTAGGCATGCTAATGGATAACATCTGGGACGTATATTTTTTTAAGTTGAATTGAATAAGAATTTCTGGGCTATCCGGAACTCGTCGGCTTATTCGTAACTGGTAAAAATGACACCTATGGTAACATGCGTAATAATTTTTTTTAAAGGCAGGATAAATTGACACCGCTGCATTGCACATGAGCAAAAAACATAAACATACGGCCACATATAATTGAATTTACATGAAAAATCATATGAATTTTTGGGGACATAAGTTGTAGAAAACATGCATCTTAAATCTACTTATTATAAAATACGGTATTAACGACTTGTAACATGCGATCTGATTAAACTCTAAAAGTAAAGGTCTAAGAAAAGAAATGTTTTTGTAAATGTATTTTTCACACATTCACACTCTCTCCCTTCCCCACCCCCAGTGTCACCCCTTGGATTTGATACTGGAATAGAGAGAGAACTCGTTACAATATTGTATATGTAACTCGGCATACATAATGGACTAGTCAACTAAATTATTAAGAATCATTAAAATAATACAAAATATGCATCATCATGAAAAATTACAGATTTTTCCATTACATGTACAATGTACCTTGTATGCCATATTATTTGCTCCATAGGCGTAGTCACAGGGGGCAGCGGGGGCACTAGCCCCCCCCCCCCCCCACACACACACAGACACTTTCAGATGTGAGGGAGGGGGGGGGGGGCAAGAGGTATGTCACTTTTTAATGAAGAACAAAATCACAGCTATTTTTCCCCCAATACTACCTCTATTAAAGGAAATGTTCATTGAAGGGATAGTTGCCCCCTCCCTACTTGTTGACCCTAGTATAGATATATCCAGGAATTGTGAAAAAAAAATTGGAATTGAAAGTACCTTGCCTTTAAAAAAGTTGGCCATTACCCCCCCCCCCCCCCTTTCTCCTCTTTTCTCCTCTTTTGAACGCTAACAACCTTTTCTGCACGTAAGAGTAGTTCCTTGAGTTTTCTTTTCAAAGGTGATGGAGACATAGTCATCAGTAAACAAAACTTCCATCTGAGAAACTCTTTGGAAAATTAAAAATTGTAATTTTCTTTCCCAAATCTAAAAATCTTATTGGGGTGTCCTTCCCTTCAATTCCTAAACTTTATAACTATGGTTCTTCCTACCAACGTACTAAACTCCTTAACAGGGTCCAAGGTAATTTTCATTCCTCGCCTACTTTACTCTTGATTTGTACTTAAATAATTAAACCTCCCTGACCACACTCTATAGATTCATGCGTCTAAACGTGAAGCAAACAGGTAAATTAGATTTGGAGTTTTCGAGCACGATATATACATGTACAAGTATATATTTTTAAGAGGCCACTTCGTTTTACGATTGGTTGAAAAATGTACCCCTCCAAAAAAGTACGTTTTTAATAGGTTTCTTTCTAGTGAATGATAAAAGTACATGGTGTTGTGGATATACAATGCCTCATCATAAATAAAATACAGTGGACCCCCGTTTATCCGGACGCTTTGGTTCCCATTCAATTTGTCCGGATATGTGAAGCATCCGGATATCTGAATCACCAGTTAAACAAGACAGAATAACATTTAAAAATTTCGTTCCGATGGAAAATCGTCCGGATACTCTAGCATCCAGATATCTGGCGTCCGGATATGTGAAGGTCCACTTTATATAATTCAATGCGTATAAATACAGGATTGTCAAAATTAAAGATACAGTATTCAATTGAATCCCAAATAAGGCAATCATTTATGAAGAAATATAGAGTATTACAACTATCTCCCCGGTTAGGTGTATACCCCCTCCCCAATTTCCAGTCCCCAAAATCTTCATAGTTAAGAACTCATGCCTACCAATGAGTAGACGTATTTTGGCCAAACTTAAGCATGCTGTATACAATCGCTTTGCGCTACGTGAACGACTAGGCGTACTGTCTTTGATGAAACGGGCCACAGACCCTTGATTTTAAGACCCCCCAAACCCCTGAGTTCTGTATCTGAATTTAAAAATAACAATCTAACTTTATAATTTAAGGTATAATGCCCCTCTGCTAGTAGACATTTTCGGTTGGGTGAACTTCTGCAGCTGTTATTGACTACGGATAAAGAAGTGTGGAAATCATGTTGTGCCAAAATGAAATCACTAATACAAACATGTGATATACATGTAATCTAAATCAATCAAAATGATTATTAGATATACATTCGATTCTGCATTTTTAAACAAAAAAAAAGTTCAAAACAATAAAAAGAATTCCATACAATATCATGTTACACCTGCGCAAAAATACCAAATGCGAAACTTTAATACTACTCAGGCAAAAAGCAAGGGGGGACTTTTTTCTCAACATTACTGTTACTATTGAAAATGTTCATTGAAATGCTGGTTGCCCCCTTTTAACTACAGTTAAAGTATATCAAGGAAATCTAGTATTGTATGCCAAAAAAGAATTGCCACTGTAAGAAGTTGGCTTTGAAAAAAAATTGGCTCTACCCCCAACTCCATCCCCACCCCCCATCCCTCCTCCCAAAACAAAAAAAATTATTTTTGAATTTGGGCAATTTTCCTTTTGGTTGGCCTTCCTCTTCTAAAAACGATGCTATGTCTGTGCTACTAATTGATAACATATACTCATTATATATGAACCACAGTATTTCTGAAATTTCGATGTGTTAGGAATGAATTTTAACAATGACATATGAAATTCATGGTTTTATGAATCTTACGGGGGGGCAGTTGAGCTTCCCTCATTATATAATCATGCAACTTATAATAATAAACGAAAAAATAAAGAAAAAAAATATGTATCTGCCCCCTACATCAGCACATCTTGGCTTGTGAACAGACACGTGGCATCAGCGGGCAAAATGTTAAAAAATAAACGTTATACTCTTGAAAATGTTCCTTGAACATTGACATTTCCCCACCTCAAGCAGCATAGTTACATAATCTAAATAGGGTAATGTTGTAGTTCAGATCAGATCAGGACAAAGTTTACCGAGGTGGGGGGGGGGGGGCTTGAATTTTAACCTCCAGTGGATCATGATTTAGACAAACTAGAATCTACACTAACTGAAGATAATTCCATACTAGATATCATTGATCGTGGCTATGATTTTAAAGGGCCCAGCTTTCAACAATGAACATGAAAATGTAAGGTAGTTTAAAAGGGTTTATTTTGAAGAGGAACATTTGTGTAATACGGTAAAAGTCATTTAGTACGACTTCAATGATATTGCGAATTTACAGATATATATAGAAGTTATCCTGTATCCCCAGTTATATAAATGTACTGGAATTAAAGGAAAAATTTTATGCACCAAATAAAGATTTTAAATAGAGAGGCTAATTCTGACCATGACCTAGAAACTTCGACCAAGTTAACTGCACATTGAACAGTGGAACTCTGTGAGTGAAGTAATAGCCAGATTGGGCCAAGCAGAAAGAAGATTTGCTCTTGACAAGGATTTTTCATAAAATTCTGCTATGACCTTGACCTTGACCTAGAAACATGGTTCAAGGTCACTGCACATAGGTTACCAAAAGGCACTCTGTGGGTGAAGTTTGAGCCAGATTGGGCCAAGGAGAGAGAATATATGCTCCGGACAAGGATTTTAATAGAATTCTGCTATGAACTTGACCTTTGACCTAGAAACATGATTCAAGGTCACTAAACACTAGTTACCTAAAGGCACTCTGTGGGTAAAATATGAGCCAGATTGGGCCAAGGAGAGAGAAGATATGCTCCAGACAAGATATCTCAGACAGATGGATGTAAAGCTGGACGGATGGATGGACGGACAGCTAGAAGGACGGACGGACAGATAGATTGATCACTATAGGGTGCCCGCCAAGCGGGGCCCTAATAATTATTACTAATCATGGCTTTGAAGTACTGGAAAAGCAAATTTTAAAGGGTTTCCCTATTTATTCCTATGTAAAACTTTGATCGGCCATTTTGGCCCCACCCTACCCCCCGGGAGTCATGATTTGACCAAATTTTAATCTACACTTTCTGAGATTGAGTCCACATGAGTTTAATCTTTCCTGACACAATAATTTGCAATGAATTTTCTTACCAGAATTTAATATTAATGAGGTCCACTATTCAGTCAAAATAATCAAATCTGACCTTTGTTACCAATAATGATTTCTATTTTCTATAGCCAATACTTTTATTATTTATAATAGTTAACCTATAACAGTACTCATGCAGTTCTATTAACTGTTTAAATCGAGATACACATAATTCTATTTTTACAGGAATTATAAATGCAGACTGTTTAAAATCAATTAATATTTTTTCTTGTAGATTACTTTAATTGTATTTTACGAGCACAGAAAAAAATGTGATATTCTGCTTTAAAAAGCATCCCATCATTTTCTTGATTTATATACATGTACAAGTTAAATAGGTATTACAGAAAATATTATTTTCATACATGTATATCTCATATTTTTATGATCCCCCAGTGTGCCCCCATCATAACCCTCAGGGAACATGATTTGAAAAAGCATACATTTACATTAACAGAGGTTGCTTCCATATAATTATGACCAATCATGGGTTTATTGTTCTTGAGAAAATGATTTTTCTCATGTATTCCTATGCTAAACTTTGACCCACCATTGTGGCCCCATCCTGCTCCCCGGGATTATGATTTGAACAAACTTGAAACATTAAATGAGTTTCAACTTTCCGGTCCAGTGGTTCTTGAGAAGAAGATTTTTAAAAAATTTTCCTCTAGCTGTATTCGATTCCTATGTTAAACTTTGATTAGCCATTGTGGCCCCACTCTACCCGCAGAGGTCATATACACTACATGAGGATGCTTACACATGAGTTTCAGTTTTCCTGATCCAGTGATTCTAGAAAAGAAGATTTTCAAAAGATGCCATTAATTTTTGTTTAATTCATATTATCTCCCCTTGGAGGAAGGCCTGGCTATTGATTTGAAATAATTGAATCTTCTTTGCCCAAGAAAACTTTGTGCTAAGTTTGTTCAAAATTGGCCCAATGGTTCTTAAGAAGAAGATGAAATGTGAAAAATTTACAACAATGACAACAACAATGACAATGACAACAACAACAACAACAGATGATGAACAAATTTTGATTAGAAAAGCTCAATTGAGCCTTCTGCTCAGGTGAGCTAAAAAGTGTTGAAATTTAGAGCAGTGGGATATTTAGATCACCTTAAAGAATTTCTTTTTTTTTAACTTATAAAAAAAACTCTTTGGTGGAGGCTCAGGGCAGCATATTCCTCCTTTAGCACCAACATCAGCAAACTAAATTATCATAAGATTTGGATACATGTATAATGTATATTGCAGAACAAGTAAATTTGAAGAATTTTGTACATTAAATGCAAAATATGAAATAACAAAAATAAAGTTATTTCTTAAAAAAAATCAATAAATCATGCAAATTCATGAGAAATTTTTAGATGAATTTCCAATATTTTCATTAATATGTACATGTAGCAAATGATTTAGATAATATACTTTGCCATTTTAAGCCCTGGGTGGGAATCGAACCCACATACCAAAGAACAATTTTATATTGCAGTGATTATCACAAGCATTTAAGATCACCTTTTCTGTCCATCTAATGTATATGTAAACAATTTTTCCTCAATGGTAGGACAACAATCTCAACTTTTGTGAAGAAGAAAATTAATGAAATATAATAAAAAGAATATTAAACTTAAAGAGAGAAAAGATATGCTCCGGACAAGAGATTTAGGATAGACGAACAGACTGACTGATCACTATAGGGTGCCCACAGAGCGGGGCCCTAATCATTATACATATCCTTTGGTCATTAATAATCTTTCAGTGAAATGCGGATACCTGCAATGTCTCTCTATTACAAAATTACAGACCTGTTTTAAATTCACTATTATCAGTGACCTTGAACTTGCCCAAATGACCTCTGCCAAGGTCATGACTAACCTTGAGGTCATAAACAACTATTAAAAATATGAGCTTCCAATGATACTCAATTACAAAATTTGAACTTGTCAGAAATACCTCTGATTAAGGTCATGAAATACCCTCTGATCGTAAACAATCTCTTTATCAAGTAAGAGATTTTTCTATGCCAGTTGGCTTGAAATAGCCAGAATAGCCTTATTTATATAATATAAATTTCAGAAAATAAAAAAAAATTAATAAGGAGCTTATCTTTTTTCAGGAAATTGTTTTGGACACTGCAAAATCAAAATATAGATAAATGATACCATATTTGGTTTGAATGTAGTAAACTGAACATCTTCATCAAGATAATCTCAATCTTAAACCTTATCATCTATGTATGGTATATTATAAGGGATTTTTTTCAAGTCTAAACAAATAATATTCTTGGAAAATGAAACCCATATACTGTATTAACCATAAAGTTTGAAGTGTTATCTTGTAAAAAAAAATCACCATTTGTTATCTAAATCCATGCAGTTAACAAACTTTATTATAAAAGGGTCTAAATTTAAGTCAGAGAAGTGTTTCACATTTCAGCGATATTTCTTGAAAAAAAAAAGTGAAAATAATCATGATAATAATTTAAAATGCATTTGGTATACACATGTACATAGTTATTACTGTAGTGCCTGCATTACAACTGCTTTACTTACAGTGTAGAAGTTTTCCCGTGGAGATATGGGTTAGAATAGGTCCTCAGTACCCCCTTGCTTGTCGTAAGAGGCGACTAAATGGGGCGTTCCTTCGGATGAGACCTTATACACTGAGGCCCCGTGTCACAGCAGGTGTGGGCACGATAAAGATCCCTCCCTGCTCAATGGCCCTGAGTGCCGAGCATAGGCCCAAATTTGCAGCCCTTCACCTGCAATGGTGACGTCTCCATATCAGTGAAATATTCTGGAGAGGGACGTTAAACAGTAAACAATCAATCAATCAACAGTGTAGAAGTTAGAACTTGACTTTAATTAACATCTTGATATATCTTCTTTAGTTTCCACTTATTCAGTTTACTTTAAACACCATATATACTCTTCAAAAAAAGAGAACTTTAGTCAGGTGTTGCAGAGTCTGGGGATGCGATTGTCTTTGGCAAATCATGTAAATCCATTTTGTCTAATGCTGCTTAATTTGGATTAATTCTAACAATTTCGATGACTGTGACTGAAACAGCTTGTTGTTTCTTTGCAAGAATAGGTGTGTCAAACGAGCCATATGTGGCTGTGTATTGTGAGATTACAATACAGCTCTAGGATGCTGCAAAATTGAATGGGTATGTGTCCAGGTGGAACATGGTTAGAGTACCTTTTTCCATCAAAGTCCATTGAATTCGAACCAAATCAATCTTACTTTCTTATAATATTATTTTCCATATCATTAAACTACCACCACCAACTTTTTTTAACGTCCTGCAGGCATTTATCTATCTAACCTTCATTAAAAAGCATTAGCACTCTTAAACTTATAAGAGGCTTTCAGATAAACATTCTGGATAAGTAGGTTAACCAAAATGTTCAGCAGTTATGCTGTGGTCATACTCTATTCATCTGAGATCTTTGAAGTCGATATTTGGGGTGTTGTGGGGTCGGAAGAAAGGCATGAATAATCCTTTTGCAATAATTCGTAGTCAACTGAAGACGGTCTTGTTAGATGATAATTATGTGCAGTTCAGAGATAGCTAATGCTATAGATAACGTCCATGCATTACATTCATGCAATTTGCGTAATCATCAGAAGTGAAGCTGTGCTACTGATGTCACACGTAGTCTACCATATTTTTTGCGAACACTGGGTGTTCGATGTTAATGGTTTATGTTTTATAGGTTAGATATGGTCTATGTGTAACATTAAAACCTCTTGCAACTGTAGATTGCGGTACCCCTGCTTCCAGTCGCCCTTTTTTCCTTTTTGTGCCACGCAACATTCAGATACAGCAATTAAAGGAAGCATCATTTTTCAGATAAAACCAGATTCAAAATATCGAGAACCCCCGCTTTTGATAGCCCCTTTGTACCTAAAGGAATTGCATCGTAATTCAACGAATAAAAATTGAGATCAAAATTTTGGGGAAAATTTTTGCAAAATTAGGTCTTTTTGTCTGTGAGACTTGTAGAATAGCTGTAAAGTTAACAATTGCATTAAAAAATCATTCATTTCACTCGAATACATCGTATTCAAACAACAAGAGGCCCCTGGGCCTTATAGGTCACCTGAGCATTATTCAAAAACTTCCCAGTGACTGAATTTGATCCATGTTTTAAGCCAGATGCTATAGCATTTACAATCTGGTCATCATAACTATACACTTAGCAGTTCCTTAGTTTGGTTACTTTATACCCATAGGCAGGGTAGGGGAACAAAAAATGCATTTCAAGTTTTCAACTAATCAGTAATATTCAGTAATAATCAGTAGTGCCGCTACCACACATGAACCCTTGACTTTTAGGCCTAGATCCACACATTGCACTATTTTTGGAAAGGCATACTTGCTTTTCAAAAATATTTGATTAATACCAAGGAGCACATTTCAAACAGTTCATTCATTTTCAGTACATAAATACAGCCTCCCCCCCCCCTATGGTACAACTGACCCTGGGGCCTTGAAATTTACAATTCTTGAAGATTAGGGATTGCTCATAACTATATAGGTAATTCATCTGCTTAAAACCTAGGAGCAAAGAAGAAAACATAGGTAATCAAAGATTACGAAGCTCACCTCGACGAATGTTATCAGTTTATGTAATGGAAATCTCACATCATATTTTCTTAATATTTAGTATTCAGCCCAACAACAATATTCTTGCAAGTTGTGTTTAACCCCTTACATGGCATATACACATTTCTACGCGTGTAGCGTGAAAAACATGTGAAGTGTTGACAAATATTCATAACTTTGTTAATACTGCAGATATCAAGGACTTGATCTGTTTCTCAAAACTTTAACCTGGTCTCTTGTATGGAATATATAGGTCAGATCCAGCATCCGAAGCAGGTCTGATAGTGTCCATCCTTAGATGCATCATCCATGCAAGTTTGGTTCAGGTAGAACTTATAGTTACTTGGGAATGAAAATGTAGGTCAGATCCAGCATCCGAAGCAAGTCTGGTAGTTTCCATCCCTAGATACATCATTCATGCAAGTTTGGTTTAGCTAGGGCCTATAGTTACTTGGGAATGAAAATGTAGGTCAGATCCAGCATCCGAAGCAAGTCTGGTAGTGTCCATCCCTAGATACATCATCCATGCAAATTTGGTTTAGCTAGGGCCTATAGTTACTTGGGAATGAAAATGTAGGTCAGATCCAGCATCCGAAGCAAGTCTGGTAGTGTCCATCCCTAGATACATCATCAATGCAAGTTTGGTTCAGGTAGGGCTTATAGTTACATGGGAATGAAAATGTAGGTCAGATCCAGCATCTGAAGCAAGTTTGGTAGTGTCCATCCCTAGATACATTATCCATGCTAGTTTAGTCCAAAAAGGGCTTCTAGTTACTTGGGAATGAAAATGTAGGTCAGATCCAGCATCCGAAACTAGTTTGGTAGTGTCCATCCCTAGATACATCATCAATGCTACTTTGGTTCAGGTAGGGCTTATAGTTACTTGGGAATGAAAATGTAGGTCAGATCCAGCATCCGAAGCTAGTCTGGTTGTGTCCATCCCTAGATGCATCATCTATGCAAGTTTGGTCCAAATTAGGCTTATAGTTCCTTGGGAATAGACCTGCTCCAAAAACTTTAACCTGGTCACTCATCTGGAAAATGTAGGTCAGATCCAGCATCCAAAGCAAGTCTGGTAGTGTACATCCGTAGATGCATCATCCATGCAAGTTTGGTCCGGGTAGGTCTTATAACTCCTTGGGAATGGACCTGCTCCAAAAACTTTAACCTGCTCCAAAAACTTTAACCTGGGCACTCATCTAGAAAATGTAGGTCAGATCCAGCATCTGAAGCAAGTCTGGTAGTGTACATCCCTAGATGTATCATCCATGCAAGTTTGGTTCAGGTAGGGCTTATAGTTACTTGGGAATGGACTTGCTCCTAAAACTTTAACCTGGGACGCCGACGCTAACGCCGACACCGACGCCAGGGGTATAGCATAAGCTCATCTCGACTTCGTCGAGGTGAGCTAAAAATTCAAAGATTTAATGTTTTTTCACTATACATGTATAATCAATACGGCCCCGCCCTAACACCAGAATCCCTGACCCTGGGGCCATAAAATTCACAATTTTGGTAGAGGCACTCTTGTTCATCATAACTATTTACTTAGTTAGTTTATTTAATACCCAGGAGTAAAGAAGAAGATTTTCAAAGAATTTATGTTTTTCCTCTATATAATCAATAGAGCCCCACCCTGACACCAGAACCCCTGACCCTGGGGCCATAAAATTCACAATTTTGGTAGTGGCACTCTTGCTCATCATAACTATGTACTTAGTTAGTTTATATAAAACCTAGGAGCAGAGAAAAAGATTTTCAAAGAATTCATGTATTTTCACCATATAATCAATAGAGCCCCACGCTAAAACCAGAACCCCTGACCCTGGGGCCATAAAATTCACAATTTTGGTAGAGGCACTCTTGTTCATCATAACTATGTACTTAGTTAAATTATATAAAATCTAGGAGCAGAGAAGAAGATTTTCAAAGAATTCATGTATTTTGAACTATTTTCACTACATAATCAATAGAGCCCCGCCCTAACACCAGAACCCCTGACTCTGGGGCCATAAAATTCACAATTTTGGTAGAGGCACTCTTGCACATTATAACTATACTTAGTTAGTTTATTTAATTCCTTGGAGTAAAGAAGAAGATTTTCAAAGAATTCATGTATTTCCTCTATATAATCAATAGAGCCCCACCCTGACACCAGAACCCCTGACCCTGGGGCCATAAAATTCACAATTTTGATAGTGGCACTCTTGCTCATCATAACTATGTACTTAGTTAGTTTATTTAATGCCCAGGAGCAGAGAAGAAGATTTTCAAAGAAATAATGCATTTTCACTATATACTTATTTAGCCCAGCCCTAGTACAAGAACCCCTGACCCCAGGGCCATGAATTTCACAATTTTGGTAAAGGACTCAATGCTGATTACAATCATGCAAACAGTTTGACTGCTTGATGTCCAGGAGTAAAGAAGAAGATTTTTGAAGATTGCATTAATTTTAGTGGTTTTGGCCCCACCCCCCAGGCCCCAGGGGGGCAGGGATCATGAAATTCCCAATTTTTGTTCCCCTTCACCCATAAATGCTTTGTGCCAAATTTGGTTGAAATTGGTTCAGTGGTTGCAGAGAAGAAGCTGAAAATGTTCAAAAGTTTACGACCGATTGACGACGAACGACGTACGACGACGGACAAAAACAGATAGCAATAGGTCACCTGAGTGACTCAGGTGACCTAAAAATAAAAGGTATGACAAAACTATCAAAAATTTTCAGGGCATTGTTCCTACTATGCGTTTCTTTTTTTGAAGAGTATATTACATATTGACTTACAATACATGTATTTAAAATATGACTGGAAATAATTTAAGTCTTAAGTTATATTCCAGTAAGCTTTAATTGTAACTTTAAATGTTTGAATTGAATATTTAGATAACTATAGTGATGAACAGTTGTAGTCATGACTCATATGTTACATTTCTTTGAAAATCTATGAATTAATAAAGCTGTTGTAGACTCGACAGGGTTGTAGACTCTACAAAACACAATATACTGTAAATCAACTTTTCTTGGCAGGGATTTTTTTTTTTTTTGCAATTTATCGGGCATAAACTTGTTTGCGATGATTAACTTTCATGATCAAGCCTTTTGAAAATAAAACACCTTTTGCATAAATAAATAAAGATCCACACTCGTGTTGTCAGGTTGTTATCTATACTTGTACAATGGTGAGCTGTTCTTAATAGGCATTATTTTTAAAACATGATTGTGACGTAAACCTTTTGTTTGTGTTGGACCATTCTCTAGCGTAATGTTGAGCTACATGTAACTCCCCTAACAATCCATTAAGGGGATGAAGGACCTTTAGCTAAAAAAATACCTGTCATTTATTTTTTTTCATATTTTGTATATATCTTATTTAGTATGTCCTACATTTTATAAAGCAGACATATCAGTAGGTTTCTAGACTTATTTCTGTGATATTGAGTGACAAATACCATACCCCACAGTGT
>NW_026931230.1:0-46053 GCF_032062105.1 Saccostrea cuccullata | reverse complement strand
CAAGTCCATATGTTAAGTCGTTTCGGAGGAGTTTCCCGGACAAGCCGACCCTCTGAAAATCAGAAAATCGTCCATATCTCACGACCGGAAGTGAGATAATCAAAAAGGAAAAAAACCTATCAAGATCAGTTGAATATCTTTCAGATCTGAAAGTTTGGTAGAAATCGGACGAGCCATCTCTGAGAAATCGCTTGCACAAAATCGGTTGGAAGAATAATAATAATAATAGGGAAAAAGAAACCGAACGAAAACAAGAAGGTCTTCCGTTGGAGACGGAAGACCTTAATAACTAGAGCAAAGCTCGTTGCAAAGCAACGAGTGGGTCTTCCTTCTTAGCTATAAGCAAATTAAAGGTTTCTTTTTAGATTCTCAACTTTGCTAACGTTCTCTTTTTTGCTTTGTCCCCAAAACCCTTACTTGAATTCCATAAATTAGTGTGAGCATGAGTTCTAATGATACCCTCTCTGACAGCATTCTTGAAAGTGTACACACAACATTTAAACTTCCATTATTTTGAATTTCGATATCGGATATATCATCTTTGTTGCAATCATGTGCTGTAGCGAAATGTGTCATATTACAGAAACATAGGTGTTTTGCTGCATTACCATCTTAAAAATGGCTTTAAAAACGTTTTATATACAATATTTAACTCGAAAAAAAAAATTACACAAATTAAATTAAGTAATCCAAATGTGTTTATAATAATGATTAGCAATCTCCATTGTTTGACAATCAGTAAGTAGATCAATACTTTTACAAGAAACACACAGGATCGTGTTTTGTATGTTTTGGATTTGCAGCTTTCCACTGGCAAGTAGTGGTACCTCAACAGGAGTGTAAAATTCTCTGACAGGTATACTGTAAACAAATAACATAGGGCTGTGTTTTTTTTTTTTTTAGCATCTTTGGCAGAATGCAGCAACTACTAAATCAAGTACAAAGCTAAATGTTTTGTACATGTACATAAACACATAAATAAGAATACTAAGAACTATTCTAAATCAAATCTACTTTAACTTATTCAAAAGTCAATTTCCGCCAAAAGACAATATCCGCCAAATATCGTACACACTAAATATAATGCATTTAAAGTATTAAAAAAAAAAACAAATCTATTTTAAAGTATTGCCTTACATAAGAACCATTTGAATCCCCTATACTGAAGGATGCTCTATGCCAAGTTTGTCTTTAGCTCTAGAAAATGAAATTGTGAAATTCTAGACACTGGTGATAATGCAACAGGCACAGCTTTGCAGATTTAGTGCTTCATTGACTTTGAAATGTGACAGGAATCTGGACATCTCGTCAATCTTGTATTTGAAAACTTCATGTACATGTCCACTGTACGGAATTCCTTGGTATCCTGCACATGGTTATGCCTTAGTTGCATGTGCCAAAATAGCAAATTTCTTACATTATACAGTAAAAATACACATCCATGTATTACAAGATCTTATATTGCTGCTGAGGACAGAAGATCTTTATCTTAATTAACCATTAGAATAAGTAAGTTGAAACTTCGAAATAGAAGACCTTAATAAAGAGGTCAACATGCAAAACAAACAAAATATTATATTTAGAAATAACATTTATTCCAAATCCAATGTAATTACATGTATTTCTGTTACAAAATTTATTTCACTTGAAAAACTGAGAGCAATTGATATGTTCATATTTGTGATATATGATAAACGGTGAATTTAAAAGTTGTCTTCATGAACTAAAACTTGGCTTAACTTCACTATGCTGTTTATTTCTTGTCACATCAAAACAGATGCTCTTTTGGCAAATCATAGTCATGCTTTGTATCAAATTTCCGAATTCAGATGTGTCACACCTATCCAAAAAAAAAAAAATGAAATTTTTTAATTTATAATTCCTTGACTAATAAAATGTCAATTCAAGAGATAATTATAGGCTATCAAATTGAGTTCTAAGATATTGTCACATTTTTTGTGTATAATTTGTATAGCACGAGTTCACACAACACGAAGTCTCCCTAACATGAGTTCACACTACACACTCTTTGCTAACATGAGTTCACACATCATACTGTCAGGTTAGCAAGAGTTTACACAACACAATGATTAGCTAACAAAAGTTCACACAATACACTGTCTCCCTTACACGAGATTACACAACACACAGTCTCACTTACACGAGTTTACACAACAAGCTGTAGAGCTAACACGAATTCACACAACAGGCTGTCTCGCTGACATGAGTTCACACATCACACTGTCAGGCTAACATGATTTCACACAACACACTGTCCAGCTCTCAAAAGTTCACACAACACACTGTCTCGCTTACACGAGTTACACTACACGCAGTCTCACTAACTCGAGGTTACATAACAGGCTGTCTCGCTAACACAAGTTTACACAACAAGCTGTCAAGCTAACCTGAGTTCACACAAAATGCAGTCTCGCTAACACAGTTTCACAAATCACACTGTAATGCTTACACAAGTTTACACAAAACATGCTGTATTGCTAACATGAGTTCGCACAACACACTGTCTTGCTAACATGTGTTCAAACAACACGCTCTTTCCCTAACATGAGTTCACACTTCACACTGTCAGGCTAACATGAGTTCACACAACACACTGTCTTGCTTACAAAAGTTTACACAACATGCAGTTTCGCTAACATGAGTTCACACAACACGCTGTCTCGCTAACATGAGTTCACACAACCTGCATTCTTGCTAACACTAGTTTACAAATCACAATTTCAGGCTGACATGAGTTAACACAAAACACCCTGTCTTGTTAGCACGAGTTTACACAACATGCTGTCAAGCTAACACAAGTTCACACAACACGCTGTCTCGCTGACAAGAGTGTACACAACACGTTGTTAAGCTTACATGAATTCACACAACATGCTGTCTCCCTAACACGAGTTCACACGACGTGCAGTCTCGCTAACACTTATTCAAAAATACCACTGACAGTCGCTAACACGAGTTTACACAAAACATGCTGTCTTGTTAACACAAATTTATACAACACGCTGTCAAGCTAACACTAATTCACACAACATGCTGTCTCGCTAACCTGAGTTTACACAACATGCAGTCTCGCTAACACTAGTTCACAAATCACACTGTCATGCAAACACGTGTTCACACAAAACATGCTGTCTTGCTATCAAGAGTTCACACAACATGCTATTTAGCTAACATGAGTTCACACAACACACAGTCTAGCTAACAAAAAGTTCACACGACACACTGTCTAGCTTACACGAGTTTACACAACATGCAATCTCACCAACATGAGTTAACACAACACACTGTATCGCTAACATGAGTTTACACAACACGCTGTCTCGCTTACACGAATTCACACAACATGATGTCTAGCTAACACAAGTTTACACAACATGCAGTCTCGCTAACCCTAGTTCACAAATCACACTGTCTTGCTAACACGAGTTTACACAACACACATTCTGGCTAACAGGAGTTCACACAACACACTGTCATGCTAACACGAGTTTAAACAAGACACGCTGTCTTGTTAACATGAGTTTACACAACACACAGTCTCGCTAACAGGAATTTACACAACATGCTGTCTCTCTAACACGAGTTCACACAACATGCTGTCTTGCTAACATGAGTTCACACAACATGTAGTCTTGCTAACACTAGTTCACAAATCACACTGTCATGCTAACACGAGTTTACACAAGACACCCTGTCTAGCTAACAGGACTTCACACAACACATTTTCAAGCTAACACCAGTTCACACAACACGCTGTCTCGCTAACACGAATTCACACAACATGCTGTCTCGCTAACACCAGTATACACAACATGCTGTCTCGCTAACACCAGTATACACAACATGCTGTCTCGCTAACACTAGTTCACACAAGACTCCCTATCTTGATAACATGAGTTTACACAACACGCAGTCTCGCTAACAGGACTTTACACAACACGCTGTCTCGCTTACACAGTTAACACAACACCCTGTTTCACTAACACGATATCACACAACATGCTGTCTCACTAACACCAGTTCACACAACATGCAGTCTCGCTTACACTAGTTCACAAATCACACTGTCATGCTAACACGAGTTTACACAAGACACGCTGTCTCGCTAACAGGAGTTCACACAACACTCTGTCATGCTAACATGAATTCAGACAACACATTTTCAAGCTAACACCAGTTCACACAGCACGCTGTCTTGCAAACACGAGTTTACACAACATGAATTCATGTTCACACAAAACACTGTCAGGCTAACACGAGTTCACACAAAAACATTGTCAGCTTATACACTGTTTTACTAACACAAGTTCACACAACACACCGTCACATTGCTAAGTTTAAAGTTAGATTTGAATTTGAAAACATTTACCATTATATGGTAACATCTCTATATTAGTTAAAAATTCTCGAATAAGATCTAACACAACATACAATCAATCAAGTAGCATTAAGCCGCTGATCCTTACATGGCAGGTTCAAATCCCACTCCTGGATGTGGAGACAGCTCAAACAGGTTCTTCAGATCTGATGAGACTGTATAAATTGAGGTTTCGTTTCACAGTTGGCACAAAAAAATCCCTCACATCTCAAAAACCATAAGTGCTGAGTACATGTCACTGCTGTGTACATTTGCAGGCCTCTGCCAGCAAGTGATCATAGTGATGGCATCATAACATGACTGAAAAATATTTAAAAGGACAATAAACAAACAAATAAACCAATACTGCAGTCTTACCAAGGATATGGCCCTTCATGTAAGTGTCAAGAATTAAACAAAGTTAGAGCTAGGCTAAGTGACATCTCCATGAGTCATAAATTCTAGAATGGGATGTAAACATGGTAAATAACATACTTTATAATTAAATTATAATCAATAAGTTTATTTCATAGTGACTTCATATTAATAATTTAGAATTAAGAAATAGTCAATAACAAACACACAGTGTGAAACCTTGTCTGCATGTTTTACAGCACGACTCACAAAATTTACACAGCTATTATAATGTAGTGCTCACGCACTACGTGACATCATATCATAAATAATTTAGGTATTTTCCAACTTTTCCAAGTGTGATGATCCATAGAGCAGGAATGATTTTTAAGGGTTCTGCAAACCACAAGACATGGCCACTTAAATATTATAATTTTATCTGTCAGATGGGTAAATATTAGGGCTGGGTATTGAAAGAAATTTTTCGATACGATACAAATTGCAATACAGTGGTGCGATATGCAATACATATTGCCGATACAGACAAATGAGAATTTATTATTATTTGCAATTTTTTTTAAGAGGTGATAGTGTTTTTTGATTAAAGCATAAATTTACAATAATAAAACATTTTAAATCCTTGTTTTTTTATTCTCTTTCAGTTTGAATGGACAAGTGTATGAAAGATTAATGTTATTTGCTCATATTTTTCTTCAGAAAAATCAAGTCATTGATCCACCTAGGTTTCAGACAAGCCCTTGTGCATGTAAATACAGTGGCACTGGTGCTAAATACCCGACGTTCTGAAGCCACAGACGACATCACACATTGACCTGTTTGACTTTGTTGATACTTCACTTGACGTCATATTCGTGGAAGTAATGGCAGATAGAATATTTCACCAAAGTTAAAATAAACTACGACTTCAAAATTCTGATTGAGATCTTATAATCGCAATATCGGTTTACATTCCATGACTTTTTTTTCGACGCGCCATCTTACCTACCGGAATTGCTTCCAAGTTTCACAGTAGCAAACAGGTCAATGTTGCGATGCCGTCTGAGATGGGTAATAATATATAGGCTCGTTGTTCCGCCAGAACTTGCGACCTCTTGTTGACAAATATAATTACATTTTGCCTTTTTGCTGCTGACTTTTACGTAGCGACCCTACACTTTTGACATGTTTACATGCGTTTAACCGATTTTAGATAAGTCGTTCGTAATGTTATTCACTTTCACGTTTTTCTTTCTCTTAATTAAACGTTGAAATAATCGAGCAATACACAAGCATCTCTGTATCGGTTATCGTATTGCTAAAAAATATTGATATATACTGATTACCGATATATTGATCCAGCCCTAGTAAATATATATTCAATATATAGCTTTTGTAGTGTCTATTCCAATCGCATTATATGAAATATGTCTTGTATTTAAGGTATGTTTTCAAGTTTCGTGTGAATTATTGGTGTGAGAATCACACAGAATTGCATGTAGGCATATTTTTCATGAAGTGCGGTTTTCACAAATCAATTTCACAGTTGGCTTTGTAGACAAACACGGCAAATGTAAATATATCCTGTTGATGTCAATTGTTGCGATGTAAACAAAACTTCCCACTGACTGAATATGAATGACGTCACAATAGAGTGGTGTGCATATTCAAGATTAAGACATTTTTGTGATCAAGCAGCCATGGGTAGGAAAGAGCTTTATTTAGACTCCGGACCATGGTTTGAGACGATGCCAGATCCCCTCCCCAAAACAATTTAAGTAACAATATGACAGTCAGACACTAACCGCAAGGAATACCAGGTTCACTATTTTAAGAAAATACAAACCCTATTTTATCCTTTTCACCGCTGCTAAAACTGCATCTTGCTTTTCACAACTTGATCTAAATGAAGTAGGTATCTAACTCATTTTTAATTCGAAATTAGATGTAATTTTAAGATTATTCAAAAGCTTTATAAGGTTTATAAGGTACTTGCATACTGGAGGTCCAAATGCTCATATCCCTTCATTGTTCAACCAATTTAAAATTTTTATATTTGCTATTTTGAATTAGAAATCATTATTTTTCTGAAGTATATAAATTTTTGGAAGCCTCCTTTATTTAAAAAAAATTATTTGGTAAAGATTTTCCACCAAATATTTCTGCTATATTTTCTTAAACTTGGTAAGACAAAGAGGGAAAACCACTGAGTCGACCTCCAATATGGCGGCCAACGGGAGGTCTTTCTTCAGGCCTATCGAAAACTATCTATTGCAGTAAAGATTTGATAAAAATGGGTTTAATCAATTTATTAAAAAATAAATCAATTTATTAATGTAAACATAATTAATGACCTTGTACATGTTGTAACTTGTAGGCTTTTATGAAAATATCAATTCCTGTATATTTAACATGTGTAAATTTATGTTGATATGGAAAAAAGCTTACCTTCTTTCAAAATGCCTGTGTTTTATATCGTTTATACTCCACAGCAAAGCCGAAGACACAAATACAACTGTTAACTGCGTTCTTACCAAGTTACTCCATAAATGATAAACGAAAGATGCAAAGGCGCCGTCAGAATTTCCTCGCGATCGGCACACAAAATCTTCGGACAGTTTAAACATTGGAATTAATACATCCATAAACGAATGCTCCATATGTAAGTAATCAGAGAGTTTATCTGCACACTATTCTAGCCGTGGATTGAATAAAGCGTGTATACAAACGCAATCAATGTTAAAATAAAGATTACATTCTATGTTTCACGTTTGTGCCATGCTGGTTCTTTTTCCCACAGTCCGACTCGATGGGGCACACTAAAAACGGGATATACTAAAGATCTGATATTTACCTGACGTTCTAATTTTTAATTAAATGGTAATATTGAGTAATGAGTATTTTAAATTACTTATGTACTAAATTATAACTTTGATGCATTATGCTATACAAAATTTCAATTGTTTGGAATATTTACAGACAATTTAGAATCAGGCCAAATCAGTTTTTAGTACATCGCGTCTTTAGTGCCATCCTATATCAATGCCGCGCGTTGTTTACAAACAAGAGACCCCGAAAAAAATCCTCTAAACTAATTATTGTACGTTGTGTACATCACAACATTTTAAAAATTTTTGAATAAAAAGAAAACAGAGAAACATCGAATCAAAACTATATTTTTCAGATGCATCAATTAAAACTGTGCACATGCAGTAAAGGCTTGGCTGGCTATAGTAGACAACTTGTTCCTGAAAGGTTTCTCACATACATGTACTTGTTTTATATAAAAAAACAATTAAATATAGCTGGTAGTTTATTTCTTTTTATATCAAATGACAAGATTTTAGAAGTTCAAAATTATTTCAGTCAAACTTTTTCATAATATACCAATATTTTTAGCTATCAGAAAAAAGCGTGTATGATCTATTAACCCCTAATTATAGGGGCCAGCCCCTTTTCGTTAATCAAATATGAAAGCTCTCGTAATTACCCACAACTTTTGTTCTATATTTCTTACCAAATTATTCACGGTTTAAAAGTTATTACACAAAAAGTAGCAAAAATTCAAAGAAAAAAAATTACTAAACTTTGCCGTTTTATAGCTTCCAAACTTTAAGAAATCAGCTATATAATTTTATCGTTGTGCACATCTACAATGTATTGGCTACAAGTTCTCCAACTTTCGTGTAAATATCTTATGTCGTTTTTGAGATTTTTAGTGGAAACGAGACATCAAAAATTTTCAATTAAAGGGCAATAACTCACAAATAAAGGCATGCATCAAAAAACTGAAAACAGGTTTAAATAGGTTTTACTACAAGCTATCTATCCTGAAAGTTTCATAACGATCCGTCCAAAGGTCTTTGAGAAATCGCCGGTCAAAAATCGAGCGGGAAAAAAAAAAAGAATAATAAGAAACAATAGAATAACAGTAGGGTCTTCCGAAGGAAGCGGAAGACCCTAATAATAATAATAATAAGAAACAGAGTAAAAACAATATGTTCCCCAACTTCGTTTGGGGAACATAATAACATAAGTAGGGGTGCTTGTAATGATCGTGAAATAACGGAAAAATCCGTCGTAATTTCAGTGCATAAATAATGGACTGACAATTTGAATGAATTTCAAAATATTCAATCATCATAGTATTTTCTTTCTATAGAATCAATCACAAATCATAAATTTTATTTCTTTAATAAATTATTAATGTTTTTGTAAGCAATGGTATGTCCATGCGGCGCAACCTCGAAAACGACGTTTTTTCGACCTAAGTGTAACTTAAAAAAAACTAGTGTGATATGAACATTTGACGTTAAAAAAATCCGTTTTTTTCAGGTATGTATTGGGACACTATTGTTCCATAAAATCTTTAATTGTTACCTCATTCTTGAAGTTCTATAAAATTTTATCGTAAATTTTACATGGAGTAGCCACCCAGCTAACACAAAAACATTTTTAAAATGTTTTTAAAACATTTTCAAAATGTTGCGAAAACATTTTTTAAAATGTTTTAATCACGTGATTTTGTATGGTTTTTTAAACGTTTTTAAAACATTTTAGTGAAATATTTCAGCAAAATGTTGTCAGAACATTTTCTTAAAATGTTGCAAAAACATTTTCAATAATGTTTTAATCACGTGAATTTGTATGGTTTTTTAAACGTTTTTAAAACATTTTAGTGAAACATTTCAGCAAATGTTTCTGGAACATTTTCTTAAAATGTTACGAAAACATTTTTGAACAATGTTGTAATCATGTGATTTTGTATGGTTTTTTAAATGTTTTTAAAACATTTTACAAAATATTTCAACAAATGTTATCATAACATTGTTATAAAATGTAACAAAAACATTTTCAAAAAATTTTTTTTTCACGTTTAATTTGTTTGGTTTTTAAACCGTTTTCAAAACATTCACGTCGAGGTTACAAAAGTATTTTTACTGAAATTTTACTTTTCTCATTAAATAATGATATACTAATATTTTAAAAGAAATAAACACAAATTATATTTAATTTTTGAACCTTTAATACAAACCCATATTCAATTTGTTAATCACATTTAAATTCCATTCTTATTACAAGTTTTAATTTATTTTCTTTTAAGTCACTGGGTTTTTGAAAACGGCGTCTAATCCATTCACTGAATTTTAAAAGAACAGAATCACAGAAATCCTATGTTCACAGTATAGGTCGAACAGAGCGGCGGATCTATAAGACTTAGTTAGAATCACATACACTGAAAAGGTTGATAAGGAATCCGCCCCTCGGAAAGAATAGCACAACCTGTAAAGATAAGGAAAATTGTGTTTGTATCAGCGTTCTACATCTAATGTATCTTAAGATGATCAATGAAAATATACAAAATATATATATATATATTTTAAATAATTATATCAAATTAAAGTTCTTTCCTCATTTGCATTGAAAAAAGCAGAAAAATAGTTACTATGACAATATTATTGAAGAGTAATAGTATTTACGTACACCATTGCCTTCACCAAAGGCGGGTCTTTTGAATGTGGGAATTTGAAAATACGGATGATGCAATCAACACCATGCTGTAAAGAAATTTCATTTTTAAATCAACATATTGTTTGATGATTTTAAAACATTTCACAAAGACAACGAATACTTGAATCAAGGATATAATTCTGTTGACTTAAGAATGGAATATTCAGATCAAAAACATGTGTATAACCTTAACGCTTTGTTATTTCTTAATGGTACATACATTTGTACAAAGTTATTGATCATGCACTGGTAGTATAAAAGTCATTTTTAAATGATCTTTTAAAGTCTATGATAAAGGAATAATGCTTACCATTCAAAGTTAATAAATCCCGAGGTTATTATTGTGGTTTTATGGTGCAAAGTCTTCTCATTCAAATCGGCACGGAGTAAGCGTGCACATCTTGTTTACCAGAATTCAAAATTTGGCCTAGATAAGCTGCAAACCACTATACTCTGTAACACGCTGCCCAGCAGGAAAATTGCATAATAGGTTATCATGACACTGAAACTGACCAGTGTGCCAATCCTTATCTAATGCCTCGGAGTAAAATCCTGGGAGTGGATCACAGATTTGATGAAGAACATTTAAAAAAAAAAACCTTAAGAGTTTTATCAAATGCTTATGATTTTTTACATTTATTTATATTTTAAATTTTGTGTTTGCCTATCCTTTCATTTATTGATTTTTTTGATTTGATTTAATTTAAGGACTTTATATATGTCTGTTTAATCAATAAGCCAAAACTAAAAATCATTAGAAAATATCAGAAAAAATCTTTGAATTAAAAATTTACTACAATTCCTCATTTCAACGCCATTCTTTCTATATATTTTTTTTCTTCATAAACTAAATTTTAGGAACATCGCAATCATACATTATTTGAATGTTTGAGAACATTTTGAAAATAACATTAAAAAATGTTGAAGCAATGAAAAATAAAGTCTTTAAAAAAGGAAAACACATAAAATTGAATGTTCTAAAGTTATTCTCACAACATACTCTTAAAGTTAATAAATGAATTAAATTGTGCCGCAATTACAAAAATGTTTCAGAAACATTTTGAAAATGTTTCCAAAAAATGTTACAAAAACTATAATTAAAATGTTTCGATTGAAAGAGAAAATAATTATTTTAGTTAATGTTTTAAATAAACATTTTCACTGCCTAGGCCGAAAAATATCCGGAATTTAATGTTTATAATTAACAGCGATATTAAGAATGTTTTAAAAATGTTTTTAAAATGTTCCTTACAATTTTTACAGAAACGTATAGGCAATGTTTCCGTTTTACAGAAAAAGAATGTTTCATTTAATGTTTTAAGAACGTTTTTAAAACGTTTTATAAGATCTTTAATATTTGGAAGCTATACATACCCTTAGAATAAGTTTAAGAAAAATTTTTCCTTAAATGGATTGAGAATGTTTCAAAAACATTTTGACAACGTTCCTTCCAAATGTTTCAGAAACGTATTCATGCAATGTTTCAGATTTATGGAAAAGGAATGTTTCATTTCATGTTTTTAGAACGTTTTTAAAACGTAATATAAAAATCTTTGATATTTGAAAGCTAAACATACCTTTTGAAACATTTTTAAAACGTTTCAAAAATATTTTAGAAAAATGTTCCAAAAGGATTTAATCATAAGCTTCTTGAAAACATTTTAAAAATGTTTTTAAAATGTTATAAAGAGAAGAGGAAATGTTATAAAAATGTTTTTAAAATGTTTAGTCTGAAATGTTTCGAAAAAACCTTTTTACAACACCAATAAAATGTTTTGAAAATGTTTTGTGCTACCTGGGTGCAAACACATATTGCCTTGAAAATGACGTCAAAAGGGGCTGGGGTTTTCTTTTCCAACATTCTTTGAAATTCTGCCCCTGGAAAAACTGGTATACACCTAGGAAATGTTTAAACTGGCTGCGGAGAAATAATATGCACCCAGATTACTTGCTTTTTAACGCCAAAATTGATTAGAGAGAAAAGGAATGCACAGTTAATGTCGATCTGTAGTCAATGTTTGAAAAATCAATCACATCAACATTTTCCGAATTATATCAGTACTAATTAAATAGCCGCAGTCCATGAACTTTTTGATAACCCCTCGATATATGATAAGTTGTTAAGACTGTTATTTTAATGGACATATGAGTAAATTCAAGAAAAATTCGAATTCTTCGAATCAATATACATTGTATTAAGTAACATGTATTTACCGTCTGTATTACAGCGGGTGTTGAAGATCATGATGTCGTCGATATATACATAAGTTCGAATGTTGTTCTCCAAAATAATCTAGAAATCAAATAATTGACCTAAAAAGATTGCTTTTCAAGGATGATGCCTTGTGAATCGACAGTCATGTAGGTAAGGAAATGCATTTTTCTTCCGTCAACATCAGGTAAGCTTCTGTCAGTATAAAACCCTTACTATCTTTGGGAAAGAGGTGTAAAGTTATAAATAGTATATGTATATGGAACTTGTAAATATGAACACCACTAAAAGATACGTTTAATGTGATAATACTCCTGCTTTTGAAAAAAAAGTTATAAAAGAGTGATGAAAAAATTAAGGTTAATCCAATTAAAACAAATGTACGTTACACCACATTTAATTCACAATCTTTCAAGAGCTTTTATAATCAATTTTTCGCTCAAATATAAAAGACCATTTGCTGAGGAACATCATAGTCTCGTGCATACATACATGTACATTTTAAGATTCATTTATAAATATTTATTGAAAATAAGCAATATAAAAATAATTCGAAAATTGCATTCGCAGAATCTTGTTTATCTTTTATCGAAGTACCTTAAAGGGGTGTTGTATATATTCTTGATCTGGACTAGCTTCTGCCAAGATCCACATTTTTGCAGGAAGATTCGAGGCCGGTATGCTGTGAAAAGGATAGCCCGGATGTTCCCCAACCTTTTGAATGAATGTAATGCAACATTTATACCCTGTTTCAATTTATTTGCGTATATTTTTTTTTTTATTTTGTGCCATTTGTATTTTTGACATACAATGTCTTTCGCCATATAAATCCTTATAAATGTAGACTACATTTATCAGTCATAGGGTCCGGTTTGATCTTTTTTGTCCATCAGATAAAATGTAATGTTATTAATCTGAAAACAGTAAATCTTTTTGAAATATTGCTACTGTTATATTACCAGGCATTTATGCAAAATGTTGGGGTAAAGCATTTCTTACAATATATTTCCAGGCATTTATGCAAGAATTTGGGGTATATTATTTCCTTTATAGCCCTTAAAATACCCCTGGCTTGTACTGCTGATACCCCAATTATTTTGTTTACGAAGTTCTTAGAATCTTAAAATACTTGAAAAGTCAAATGCTAGGAACAATTATGAAGTTTTTTTTAATATTTTTTTTTTTTAAAAAGGGATAGAAAGACTTATGTTCGGGCAACGTATTGACAGACTTTAACATTTGAATTATATTCAAGCTCACTCCTGGGAGCAAAATTTCAACAAATTAAAACTTAAGACTTTTTCTTTAGCTGATAACAGAATTATGGAATTAATTAAAAGAAGGGACATGATTGATTTCATTATTGAATTACCTGTAAGGACAACTTGATAGCACCAGTAGTTGTTACTGCATAAAGTCTAAAATAAAACCTTATGCAATACGCATCTGCTGGTTGAAACACCTTTGACGTCAACTTAGAAACATAGGTAGTCGCAGAATCATAGAATACGTGCCCTGGTGGATGAAGAAAAAATATTTTTCTTTACAAAGTTCTTACATTTGTCTCACACTTATGCTACATATTCAACTATACTGAAGAATTAAATAATGATCCAGTTCAATGCCAATTTAAGAATAACTATATCTTTTTTAAATTATACTTTACAGTATAGCTAATAGCTGGTAGAGCTACTGAAAAGATATGATGACACATGAGTAGTATAAATTTCCTTTCAGAAGTGAAATTTCAAAGAAATTACCCATGCATGGAAATATTATCTAAGGGTTGTTTTTATGTTAGTTTTTATAATTGCAAAATTAACTCGCTTTAAAGAAGGTATGATTTTAGCTTTATCGTGCCAAATTCAATGTTTTCAAGAAGTTTTGAAATTGGCTAAAATATTAGTCGAGTTTATGACTGTGTTAGATAAGAAAAGAATATGGCATAAAGGAGTACCATTCTGGAAATATGACGTCATTAAATTGATGCATTCTCTACTTTAAAAAGAAAAAGCCTGAAAACGACTCAATTCAAGGGTAATTTTCCTTCAGAAAATAGTGTCCACAGCCGTCGCCCACTTTGTTTTTGGATATTTGTGCAAAATTCAATGAAAATTCACATATCTGAAAATCTTTGTGGGCGATGCCTGTGGACAATATTATCTGAAAGAAAATTGGTGTCTTCTGCAACTTTTTAAAGAAAACACGGGAAAATGCACATGTTATGACGTTACAATTAGCATTTATAAATGCATATGGGAAAAATAATTTGTATGGCTTTTCAGCATGGAATTCCAATGATTCAGAAAGCACGACTTTTCATCTTTTACTTAAGTTTCATTTTTAACAAAAATCACAGGGCAAGATTTGTATTGAAACCATTATTTGTTCTTTAAACCACCACCAATAGTTGAAATATATCAATCAAACAATCCAAACCAATCGAAACGCCTAAGTGTACCTTTTTTTAGAAATCCAGAAATCCACAACAACATCCTATGTATTTCTCGATTTCAGAGTACTACTGAGTAAAAGAATTTTGATGGCATGCTTATTTAATGGTGCGTTAATTTATCACGTTAATCGATAGCGATTGAAAAAAATAGGTACAACTATTTTTTTTTTAATTTACGTAAAGCAATTTAGCAATATATTCTTACCTATTTTGGAACCAAATGTATGATCAGGAATAACCTGACTGATGACAAAACGTAGCGGAACAAACGTGCATTCATCATCTTCGTTGTCCTCGAAATTACAATACGTCAGATGATACAAATGCGTGTTTCCAATTCCTTAAAACAAAAATAAATTCAACAATACTTTAATTGTACAATTCGAGATCATTTTAGAGTTAATTAGATACTTTACTATGAAATTAGCCAAAAGTATGTGTGCTTTGATTTTTTATTAAAGTTTTATCTTATCTAGATGAAGGCCTTTAACGTTCTACAAAAACAAGAAAAAGTTCCAAAAACGTATTGTGGAGGAAGCGTTCCTTACCAAGCAGTGATTGTGTATCACTATGCAAAAAAAAAAAACAGGAATAAGAACCGTTCTGAACCATACAGTGATAGTGCTTTACAAATACATTTTGAGTGCTTTATAAATCAGGTATTCTATGAAGTTTTCAACAGTGTAAGGTATAAAGAACAATTAATGTCAAGCGAAGTGCTAGGAGGGATAGACGAATGTATGTTGACAGTCTGGCACAAGAAGCTGAACGAGCTGTTCACATGGAGAAATGAGCACTGTTTATAAAATAACAAAAAAGCTATGTGGTCGCACTACAACTCAACCTGCTCTTGTGAAAGATAAAGATGGTCACCCACTGACAACAGAACATGAACAAGCCAACCGTTGGGTACAATATTTCCAGGAAGTACTAAATTGCCCAGAACCCAATGAACCAGCGAGTCCAGACCCTGCAGTTGAAGACTTAGAAATAAACTTAGAACCACCAACCCTCGAAGAAGTCCAAAACTGTATTAAAGCATTAAAGAATGGTAAATCCCCAGGCAATGACTGCATACATGCTGAAATGCTGAAATCAGATATTGCAACATCATCTAAAACGCTATTAGATTTATTCGTACATATCTGGGAAAATGAAACAATACTACATGACTGGAGTAAAGGACTCATTGTAAAGCTGCCAAAAAAGGAGATCTCCAAATTTGTGACAACTGGAGAGGCATAACACTGCTCTCAGTCCCCAGCAAGGTGTTCCGTAAAATACTGCTATACAGAATAGACAAAGTGATTGAAAAGAAACTGAGAGAGGAACGAGCTGGATTTAGAAGAGGAAGAGGGTGCATAGACCAAATTTTTGCCATTCGTAACATTATAGAACAGTGTATTGAATGGCAAACGCCACTGTGTATCAATTTCATTGATTTTAAAAAAAAGCTTTTGAAAGTGTTCACAGGGAAACACTTTGGAAAATAGTAAGATCATATGGAATACCAGCAAAGATCTGCAACATCAAGAAAACATTTTATTCAAACTTCGAGTGTAGTGTCATCCTGGAAAACGGAATATCGGACTCCTTCAGTGTAAAATCTGGAGTACGGCAAGGATGCATACTATTACCAATTCTCTTCCTTATGGTCATTGATTGGATCCAAAGAAACACCACACGTGACAAAAAGAGGGGTATTCAATGGACAATGTTCAGTCACCTAGAAGACCTGGATTTTGCAGACGATCTGGCAGACGTATCAGGAAACATCATCCATCTACAAGAAAAGACTGAAAAATTAAACTCCTTTGCCAAACAAACTGGGCTTAACATCAATTCCAAGAAAACCAAGGTAATGACAATCAATGCACCAGTAGAACCAGTCACATTAAATGGAGAGCCACTAGAGGAAGTTGAGGACTTTACTTACCTTGGCAGTATCCTAAGTAAGGACAACGGCACTGGTAAAGACATAAAATCACGTCTCAGTAAAGCACGGACAGCATTTGCCCAACTTCAGCCCATCTGGAAGTCAAATAAATACAGTCTGAGAACCAAACTCCAGTTTTATAACAGCAATGTCAAATCAGTTCTCCTGTATGGGTCTGAATGCCGATGCGTTGTCGACAGTGACATGAAAAAAGTAGAGGCATTCCACAACAACTGTCTCCGAAAAATCAATCGTATATTCTGGCCAAACAAAATCCCAAACATAAACCTGCACAAGAAAAGCAAAAGCAGAAGTATAACAACAGAAATCAAGAAGATTGAGATGGCTAGGACACGTAACGAGAATGCCCCAGAGCAGGATACCCAAAACAGCCCTACACTGGACACCATCTGGATCGAAAGAGGAAGCGATCGAGGTAGACCAAGAACAACATGGAGAAGAACCGTAACATTAGAGTTAGAGGAAATGGGCTACTCCTGGGGGCAGGCACAGTATGTGGGAAAGGATAGAGGAAGATGGAGACAGCTTGTTGAAGCCTTATGTCCCATCGGGGACAAAGAGGATAAGTAAGTAAGTAAAAGCATTCTTTCTAGTATAAGTTCTCTGAATATGTCAGAAGATTCTTACCTAGATTTCCTAACGGTCCACAAGTTTGTTCTATAGCTCTATCCACGTCATCTTTCAGAAGGTTCACCTCCGTGTTTATATCCAGTAGTTTTGCTTTTAGTGTTTCATAAGTTTTTTGAAACGTATGCATCGCGATGCAACTTTTTTCAATGCTTGCGTCAACAGCTCCTTCAACGTTGCCAGGAAAGAAAAGAAGAAACGACACACAAATAAGGAGATACATTGTTGGATAATTAGTTCCTGATATGATGTACCCGTTAGTTATTTTTCTCTTATAAAAGAATAACGTCAAACCACGTGTTGGTTTAACGGCACCGTATTGGTCAATTTTAGGGCTGTTCCATATTTTCTATGCCAATTTCGTCAAGAGTTTTCTTTGTTTATCTTTTTAAGACTTCAAAATTTGTAAAATATTTAGACTTTATTACAACTTTTTTTTATCTGTGTAAGAATTTAATATTTTTGTAAATATTTTTGAAAACTTCTTATCTTAATGCACATTGGATTTTGCTTTCAATCTTTTCAAGTTTTTAAGAATATAAATTGTTCGTTCTATGGGTGAATTTTAAAAGAAATTCTTAATTCATCAATATAATGCTTTTATCTATCGAACAAACATTTACTTTTAATTTCGTAACAGACACCCAACATGTTTAAAAAATCTTTTCTCTTACGAATGTTAAGATTCCTGCATTTACCCACAGAATTTGGCTGTCTTTTTTAATAAACATGAACATTTTTCCAAAGATTAAATATAGATTATTTCATGTTTGACAAGCATGCTCTAACTAGGTCTTAATGACAATTTAATTCCTTTTCACAGTAAAAATGCCAATTCTGTTTGAAAAAGGTTATATAATAACGTCAGGCTAAACCAAAAATGTCGGCGCACTGGGTGTTGATTATCACAGTCATCATTCCACTTTTTGTCACATACAAATATCGAAGACGTATTGTCAATTGTCAATGTTTATTTCAATTCTTATGTCGATACGAAATATCCCGATGAGCTTGAAATAAAAGGTATTAAAGAGTCAGTCTGACACATCCGTATCATATGTGGATATTTTACTTGAAAAGACATAAATGGCAATCTAACAAACAAGCTTTATGATAATCGTGACCAATTTAATTTTTCAATTGTAAATCAACTTTTTTTATGCAGCAATATACCCTCATCACCTGCACACGGGGTTTATATCTCCCAGTTGATTCGTTACACAAGAGCATGTTCTATGTATGAAGGATTTCTCAAAAGACTTTATTTATTGTCAAACAAGTATATGAAACAAGAATATCAGCAGTCTCATTTAAATTCATAATGTTGTACCTTCATGGTCATTACAATAACCCTAGATGACAGCAAATACAATTTGTTATTAAGTCAGATGCTGACTGACGTTTTCATACTAATTGTTTGTCCATTATTTACACACTAAGTTGTCGACATTTATTCGTTATTTCCTGATCATGACAAGGAGCACACGGCGGGTGTGACCGGTCGGCAAGGAATGCTCACTTCCCAATGACACTTGGTCCACTCTCTGATATTTAGTTGGTCCGTGGTTGATCTGCTCCAGCTTTGTACTATTCAAGGACCTCTGAAATATAAGTACCTCTGAACTTATATTTCATTTACCCATATTGTATCATTCACTAACGGCCAAAATGTATATCCTTTTATACTCTAGATATGATAAAATATATAAAAATATTGGAGATGAATTTCATTTTTTATTTATTTGTCCAGTTTTTCACGATTTAAGAAACAAGTTGATCAAACATTACTACTCCCGAAGACCAAGTGTCTTCAAGTTAATACAATTATTCTGTAGTACAAATACCAAAGATGTAAATCAGTTAGGGAAATATATATATCATGCTAATAAATTACGAATGGAATGTTTAAATTAATTAGCTAAATAATAAAAAGTATGTATCACTAGTCGGTAAGTGTATAACATGTTATTATACTATATGTATGTAATTGATAAATACAATGTTGTACTTATGATGCTTATGGGATGTACGTCCCACGGAATAACAAGAGGCCCATGGGCCACATCGCTCACCTGAGCACTGTGGCTAGGAAAAAGTAGAAATTGGTTTCTTATTGAAAAGTTTAAATCAAAAAGTAGTCCCATGACCAATCATGGCTTTGCTATTCTTGAGAAGAATTTTTTAAAAATGTTCCTATGTATTTCTATGCAAAAATTGTGTTGGCCATTTTGGCCCCGCCCTACCCCTGGGAGGCCATGATTCGAACAAACATGAATCTACACTACCTGAGGATGCCTCCATATTAATATGATCAATTTAAAGCTTTGCTTTTCTAGAGAAGAAGATTTTTAAAGAATTTTCCTATATGTTTCTATATAAAACTTTGATCGGCCATTTTGGCCCCGCCCTACTTCTAGGGGTCATGATTTGAACAAACTTGAATCTACACTACCCGAGGATTCTTCCGTATAAATATGATCAATTATGACTTTACTATTCTTGAGAAGAAGATTTTTAAAGAATTGACCTATATATTTCTATTTAAAACTTTAGTCGGCCATTGTGGCCCCGCCCTACCCCCGGGGGTCATGATTTGAACAAACTTGAATTTACACTACCTGAGGATGCGTCCATATAAGTTTTATCTTTCCTGGCACAGTGGTTCTGGAGAAGATTTTTAAAGAATTGTCCTATATATTTCTATGTAAATCTTTGGTCGGCCATTTTGGCCCCGCCCTATCCCCCGGGGGTCATGATTTGAACAAACTTGAATTTACACTACCTGAGGATACTTCCATATAAGTTTCAGCTTTCCTGGCACAGTGGTTCTGGAGAAGATTTTTAAAGAATTGTCCTATATATTCCTATGTAAAACTTTAGTCGGCCATTGTGGCCCCGCCCTACCCCCGGGGGTCATGATTTGAACAAACTTGAATCTACACTACCTGAGGATGCTTCCATATAAGTTTCAGCTTTCCTGGCACAGTGGTTCTGGAGAAGAAGATTTTTAAAGAATTGTCCTATATATTTCTATGTAAAAATTTGGTCGGCCATTGTGGCCCCGCCCTACCCCCGGGGGTCATGATTTGAACAAACTTGAATCTACACTACCTGAGGATGCTTCCATATAAGTTTCAGCTTTCCTGGCACAGTGGTTCTTGAGAAGAAGATTTTTAAAGAATTTTCCTATATATTTCTATGTTAAACTTTGGTCGGCCATTGTGGCCACGCCCTACCCCCGGGGGTCATGATTTGAACAAACTTGAATCTACATTACCTGAGGATGCTTCCATATAAGTTTCAGCTTTCCTGGCACAGTGGTTCTTGAGAAGAAGATTTTTAAAACATTCCAACAAATTTTTATTAATTCCCAATTATCTCCCCTTGAATGAGGGCGTGGCCCTTCATTTGAACAAACTTAAATCCCCTTTACCCAAGGATGCTTTATGGTAAGTTTGGTTGAAATTGGCCCAGCAGTTCTTGAGAAGTCAAAAATGTGAAAAGTTTACAGACAGACAGACAGACAGACGGACTACAGACAAAATGTGATCAGAAAAGCTCACTTGAGCCTTCGGCTCAGGTGAGCTAAAAAACAGAACAGAACAGAAAATATTTCGTTGGAAGGGAAAATGATGTCGCGAACGGAATTCATACTAAGCCATCCCTTTTCAAACAATAACTAATTACATGTAGTTAATTGATACGCAGTATATATATATATTGTTTTTCTCACACTTGAAACTCGTTGACATATTCTTCTTCTAGTAAAAATTTATCCCAAAGTTTTCGTCTTCAAGACCTTTCAAGTCTTGGCAGGAATAAGAATCCAAATTCCTGACATATCGTGTCAGAGCTGCCAAATCAATGAACTAAGTGAGACGCATGATTTTGAATGAAATTAATTCAGAGCATTTAATATATAATAGTTATATTATTATATTATATGCGGCCCATTGGATGTGATGATCAGAATCTTAAATCTACACTTTCCTGGGAAGCCCCTTCATAAATATGATTGAGCATCACAGGTTTTTCTGTTCCTGAGGGGAAATTTTTTTTTTCTATGTATTCGTGAGAAATAATTTGATCTGTTCTAAAATTACCCTGCCTTTGAGATATTGATTTGAACAGTCTTGAATATGCACTACTTATAAAAATAGAGTGAATCTAATGCGGTCATTTGTTACATCAAATTCAAAATAACTTTTTGATAGGTTTTTAATTTTCCATATCTATCTGATTTTATTATTTAGCTTTTCGATATACTGACTAAATATAACTGATCATAGCAAAGCTGTTCTTAAAAGATTAAGAATTAAGCATTCAAAAAACTAAATACAATGAATATAATGCGGCCATTTGTTAAATCAAATTCAAAATTACTTTTTGAGAGGTTTTTAAATTTCCATATCTATCTGATTTTAATATTTAGTTTTTCAATATACTGAGTAAATATAACTGACCATAGCTAAGCTGTTCTAGATTCCTCCAATTCATATCCAAGTTTATTTTTAGAAAAAGTTTAAACACATTTATTTGGATACATGTATATCAAATGCTGGTATTTGTTTTAATGAACTCTAAGAACTGTACTAAATTTTATTTGAGAATTCAAAAAACTAAATACAAGGAATCTAATGCGGCCATTTGTTAAATCAAATTCAAAATTACTTTTTGATAGGTTTTTAAATTTCCATATCTATCTGATTTTAATATTTAGCTTTTCTACTTGATTTAATTAAATCCAGCATATCTTTCGAGGACTTTGAGATCTTAACCATATTGTAAAAGCTAAGTGTAATTTTCTGTATAAAGTTAATAAGGATTAACAGTGTAAAGAACATCCAATAGACCATTTTTTGATTCAAATCGACCCAATACGAAAACTTCGCAAATTCATTTGGAATCAATTTATTTTATTTGCATACTCAATTTGTAGAAACAATTATTATAATTACATATTTTCTGACTTATCAAACCCACATTTATATAATCATTGCATGCATAGGAATTTACAAACTTATCAAAGCACATTCTTTGCATATAATTAACAATTTATACATAAACAATTATAGAAAAAAATGCATCAAAATTTCATAGTGAAATTGAGAGTCGTAAAATGTCTAAATAATATTGGATTTCTGGTTTAACCAATCACAGTGTTCGGATATTGATGACTGGGCGCGTGACTGATGCCATAGGTCATCTCGCAGATAAAGGAATGCTTCTCAGCACACCCGACATCTCCCCATTCATAGTCGTTGTTGTTTGTCCTGTACTGTAGCATCACACAATCCTGGTCACCATTCATGTTGTTGGGTTGACCTTGGTGCCAGTTTGTATAATTAAAAGGAATGGGGTTCTCAGACCCGATCCAGACAAAATTGTGTTCGGTATCAATGTCGTTCCCACCGATCCAAATTCCAAAGTCAGCAGCATATGTCATTGCTATTCAAAGAATTCATTCAACAAATCAATTAGATGGCTTGTATGGCGATTATTGTTTTAGACGGAATAGTATTATATAATTATATGATTTTTAAGTTTCGGGGGCATATAGTTTTTGTCGTGTCCGTCTGTCTGTCTGTCTGTCTGTTTGTCTGTTTGTCCGCAAAAACTTTAACCTTGCCCATAACTTTTGATTAAGTGGAGCTATGATTTTCATATTTCATATGTATATTTCTTGTGACAAGATCTTTCTTTGAGTACCACCAAATTTGACCTTTTGACCTTGACCTTGGAGTTTGACCTACTTTTACATGAAAATTTTAAACTTTTACTTTGGCCATATCTTTTGAACAGTAGACATCAGGACATTTATACTTCACATATGTAATGTTTGTTAAAAGACCTTTCACGGGATACCAACAACCTTGACCCTGTTGATTTCCGTACTTGTGAAAAAACTTTAACCTTGGCCATAACTTTTGAACGGTAAGGGATAGGGCTTTCATACTTCATAAATGTAATCCTTGTGAGAAGACACTTAATTGGATACCAAGAACTTTGACCCTTTGACCTTGACCTTTGAGATTGACCTACTTAAAAAAAGCAAATCTTGACCATAGCTTTTAAAGAGCTATTTAAAGAGCTAAAGGGCTATTGCTTTCATACTTTACATGTTTGATCCTTATGACAAGACCTTTCAATTGATAATAACTTTTCTTTGGGTACCACCAAATTTGACCTTTTCACCTTGACCTTGGAGTTTGACATACCTTTACATGAAAATTTTAAACTTTTACTTTGGCCATATCTTTTGAACAGTAGATACCAGGACATTTATACTTCACATATGTAATGTTTGTTAAAAGACCTTTCGCTGGATACCAACAACCTTGACTCTTTGACCTTGACCTTGTAGATTTCCGTACTTGTGAAAAAACTTTAACCTTGGCCATAACTTTTGAACAGTAAGGGATAGGGCTTTCATACTTCATAAATGTAATTCATGTGAGAAGACCCTTCATTGTATACCAAGAACTTTGACCCTTTGACCTTGACCTTTGAGATTGACCTACTTTAAAAAAGCAAATCTTGACCATAGCTTTTAAAGAGTTAGGGCTAACGCTTTCATACTTTACATATTTGATTCTTATGACAAGACCTTTCATTTGATAACAAAAACTTTGACCCTTTGACCTTGACCTTGGAGTTTGACCTACTTTTTAAGAAATTGAACGTTGACCATAACTTCTGAACGGTTAGGGCTAGGGCTTTCATGCTCTATATAAGTATTTTATGTGGCAAGACCTTTCATTTGATTACATAGACCTTTTGACCTTGACCTTGGAGATTTTTGTACTTATTTTAAAAAAACTTTAACATTAGCTTACTTTCAAATTTCACAATTGTTTACCAGTGAGAATACCCTACTTTTTTGACCAATTAATTAAATTTGTATTAAGAAAAGCTTAATTTTTGCTATGTTGCCATACGGGGGCATCAGTGTTTTACAAACACATCTTGTTAGTCTTGTTTTTAGATATAATTTATGAAAAATTATATTTGTTGTTTGTAAAGCATCTTTTATGTTCAAGTTTAAATATATATTTCTTCCATATTTTTAATGCAATAAAAAACAAACCTTGCGAGTTATTGATATGGTAGGAAATAAACGTCTGCTCCTCTGCAGTTTCAATCTGAAGAAGTGATGCATCAGGCCAGACCCGCTTACAAGATTTAATAGCGTCAACGTAAATAAGAGGTTCAGGATGAAATGTATAACAGCTGATACTTGAACCTTCCTTTCTTGTAAATGAACCGAAGGGACATACGGGGCTTCGTACACCTGAGAAAATACATATAGGCATATTATACATAAAAGCCACTCTGTCAGAATATCGTTATGTAATATTATTTTTGAAACATAATATATTTTACAAATAAAGCCCTTTCATGGGGTCAAACCATAGACATGTCGACTTCACTGAAAAGCATATCGAGATTTAAAATTTATATATCAGATACAAATACAACTGATACAGACAGTTTTTCACTTCGCAACCTGAGCAGAGGATGCTCCAATATTAAAAGGACAAATCATGACTTAATGCTGCTCTGTAAAATAAAATTTAAAAACAATTCAAATAAACTACTGTGGAAGACTTTGCTTTTTTTTAAGTTTTCTCTGTCAAAATCAAATAATGTTTATCCCATTTACTAATGGACTGAAGTGTTTGGGCCTTTTTAATACCCCTTACCAGTTTCCTTTAAAATTCAACCTCAAAATTAGGTCATGGTTTAGCAGAATCCCAATTATCTCAACTAATTGATTGATTGATTGATTGTACATTGTTTAACTTCCCTTTCGAGAATTTTTTACTCATAAAGAGACCAAACCAATTGCCATTGCAGAGCTACAAATTTTGTCCTATACTCGGGACTTAGGGCCATTGATAAGTGAGAGATTTTTTGTGCCAGCACCTACTGCGACACGGAACTTCGGTTTGTACGGTCTCATCCGAAGAAGCAGTATCCACGTCCCACATTGGGGTTCGAACCCGCCTTGTAAGGACTGACTCTTTACTTTGCGTTTCTGGATCAAACGCTCTAACCAATGCACTGCGTGGGTACCCGGTGAATTTCTTAAATGAGATTTGCAACGTGATAGAAAATGATAAGGCATCCATGGTTCAGATTTTAACGGAAACATAAAAAATCTAATATACTAGAAAAAACACTTGATGTTAAACCTACATGTACTTTCTGGAATTCGGCAATATTTCTAATTGTATATTATGTTTAAGGGAAAAAGGCTAGAAAAAATAATTGTGCCATTCCAAATTTTCTACTCACCGTCTGCATTACAACGAGCGTTGTAGATCATGATGTCGTCAATATATACATACGTTCGAATGTTGTTTTCCAAAATAATCTAGAATCAATATGATTTTGATAAATACATGTAGAATGCTAATGCCTAATAGATGTACATGTTACAATTAACTTTTCCTTCCTTTAACACTTCATGAGAAAATGAGAATGAAGAGTTAAAAATAAATGTAATCACTTGTTAGACTACCAATCTTAATTGTTTCTAGGTATTATGTAAGATAATTAAGGATGAATGACGATAACAACAAGATATATGATAGAATAAAATTTTAATTGTGATGCCATAACCTTGATTTTTTCTTTTTGAAATATTTTTTTCTGCACACAATATCGAAGGATAATGTCGGCAATACCACCTAGTATACTTTTCAACAAAGTCTGTGATCAAAGTGTTCATATATAGAAAGGGAAACGAAATCATATTTTATAGTTCCTTAACGAGGAAGCATTTCAGAAGAAATTCATCAATCAAACATATCAATCAACACTCTCTCGATATGTACGAAATGCTACTGATGATCAAGGGTAATTTGCAACAGATTCTTATGCCTCTGAATTGAAAGAATAAAGTCACTCTCAAGAAAGAGTTTTGAAGAGAAAGCATTACATTTTGAGCTGTTGGAAGTTGTTAATTAAACAGAGACCATGCACCGTCTAACACAAGACGAGAGGTTCCTTGCCCTTAGCATGCTACAGGTTGCTAAAGACATGTCGCTGTGGCAAGGGAAATGAATGTTATCCAGTCTGTTATCAGAAGATTACATCGTGATACTGTACAGCTTTTGTTCAGTAGCAACAATTATCTGGTCGACAAGGAGAAGAACTTGGACACAAGACAGATTCAAGTAACAGCAAATCAGATACTGAGTAATGTCTCATTTCTTCAACGGGATACTGGCTTTGTGGTGATTGACCAGACCATCAGAAATTAACGACACCGATTTCACTTACACCCCCGACGTTTGGCATCATTCCCTGCTTGAAAAATAGTCACAGAATGGCAGGTGACTCAAATGGTGTCGTCACCATTAATGCTAGGATGATCGCCGGCGTTCTCAGATGAGTCGAGGTTCACTGAGTCGAAGTTCATTGAATCGAGGTTCACTGAGTCGGGTTCCTCGACGGACGCAGAAGGTTTGGCGCCGACGTAACGAACGTTTTCTGCGTTAACATTATTAGAAACGATCAATATCAGTCATGGTGTGGGAGGCATCAATGTTGCTGGCAGAATAGACTTGCATCTGGTTCCTGCACATGTGGACGTGTCACGGGATAGAACAATCGGAATAAAATCTTGACACCTCATGTTGTGCCGATTACATGCCGTTGTGGCTTTCCAAGAAAACAATGCCAAAAGTCATAGGTCCATGATCGGTTTATATTACATATAATGTATCTCCAACAGATATTACCACGACGCGCACTCAGTCCGGACCTTTCACCCATCGAGCATGTCTGGGATAAGCTTGGACAGCGGCTACGCCAACAACCTCCCGTGAATGTCCTAGAAGTTGCTGCAGCATTGCAACAGGAATGAAATAGCCTTCACAAAATGACCCTGAACGTCTCGTTAGGAATACCAGTATGACACGCCAAGTTTGTCTGGTCAATCGAGCAGATTATATCAACTACTGATTCTGATTTCCAGCGGTGGTAAATTTGCTATGTGACCCTGTGTTGCTGTCGACCCATATTCTGTTGAATCTGTCCTTTTCTGACTGAACGCATGGTTTTGAATGAATTGACAAATGATTTCTTAATGGTTATCCGTCATTTGTTCTTTTTTGACCTTTTAATCTGCATTTTAATCCCCTACTTTACGGTTAGGGGTCTGTTGTAAAAATTAGGATAAATAGTCAAGACTACAGAGGTCATTTCACAATCATCTTATGATGTATATCTCGTGAACTTTTAACTTTAAAATTTTTCTGCTAAGAGAAAACATGTAACATGAAGATTTCCAACTTTGAACTATGACATTCCTAGTCCATTGCTTTAAATTTTCCTTAGAAGGAGTTATTACCCTTTTCCAATTTTTTAAGTTGAATAATTGATTTAATAAAGAAAATATTCATTTTTAAATTCTTTTATTTAACAATATTTATCATTACAACTATTGTAAAGCATTCTACCAAAAGATATATAAGTTGAATAATTGATTTAATAAAGAAAATGTTCATTTCTAAATTCTTTTATTTAACAATATTTATCATTACAACTATTGTAAAGCATTCTACCAAAAAATATTGTTCTATTAGGTATGAATTTAAACTAATTACAATTTTTGCAAAAACCTATGACATCATAGGAGGGTGGAATTACCTTAACACAACGGGAATTTTGAAAAAAAAAATTTATACATATAATATCTTCCATCAGATATACCTTAAAGGGGTGTTGTAAATATTCTTGGTCTGGATTAACTTCTATAAGAGTCCACTTTTTCGCATCGAGACTCGTGGCTGGTATGCTGTGGAAAGTGTAGCCTGGGTGTTCGCCGACCTTTTGAGGGAGGAAATCAAACACGAATACAAAAACCATTATCAACAAATTATGCTATCAATATCTTAGCAAAATTTCATTTTATAGAATCTATGTTTCAAAACGGATGTTAGTTTTTCCGAAATCAAATGAGTGAGCATAAATCTCTTCTGTTTAAATCTAGTTAATGACAATTTTGATGAAACAGATTAAAAATAACAGGCATATGACACCTGCTTTTGTATCATTGAAAACATTGTTATGTGCACCCAATGATAAAGATATTTGTTATTTAGAAAAGTTTCTTTGCCAAATCTATTGGACTATTATTATACCCGCACTTTCTAAAGAAAGTTCGGGTATATTGTTGTTACTCATGTCCGTCCGTCCGTCTGTCACACTTTTCTCCCCTGAACTCCTCCTACATTTTACACTGTAGCTTAATCATCTTTTGGGAGATGGTTGGTGGTGTCATGTAGATGTGCGGTAAGGTTTCGGAATTTTGATTTTGCCCCGGGGGGTCAAATGGGGGTCGAAAAATGACGTTTTTTATGCTAAAAGCCCCGTCTTCCCTGAACTCCTTCTACATTTTACTCAGCAGCCAAGTCATCTCTTAGGAGATGGTTGGTGGTGTCATGTAGATGTGCAGTAAGGTTTCAGAATTGTGATTTTGCCCGAGGGGGGGTCAAATAGGGGTCGAAAAATGACATTAATTTTTATGCTAAAAGCCCTGTCTTCCCTAAACTCCTCTTAATTTTACTCAGTATCCTAATCATCTTTTAAGAGATGGTTGGTCGTGTCATGTAGATGTGCAGTGAGGTTTTGGAATGTTGATTTTGCCCGAGGGGGTCAAATGGGGGTCGAAAAATGATGATATTTATGCAAAAAGCTCCGTCTTCCCTGAACTTCTCTTACATTTGCCTCAGTAGCATCTTTTAAGAGATGGTTGGTGGTGCCATGTAGATGTGGAGTAAGGTTTCAGAATTTTGATTTGGTCTGGGAGGGGGGTGTCAAATAGGGGTAGGATTTTTCTTTTTTTTATATATATATTTGATATGTTTAATCACCCTGCTTTCAAGAACTTCCCTAATATTGTATGCATTAGCTTTTAACCATGATCATTTGGAAAATGATTGGTTTCTTTTGTGTATGTGTAAAATAGTCGCAAAATTTGCATTTTCATGTGGATGGCAAAAAGGGGCAGGAAAATATGGCCCCTCTCTAACCCAGGGGGTCATGATTTGTACAAATTTGAATCTACACCTCTTGAAAATGTTTCCATATTAATCATGCTCTTGTTGTTCTTGAAAAGAAGAATTTTTGAACATTTGTTTCCTTTTATTCCTAAATAAAACTTTTGACACTTAAGCCTTTGAGGTGATGATTTGAAAAACTATAAATATGTCTATAAGACATGAATGTCCTGCCAGATGTACATTACTAATGCTACTGTACATGAAAGTTTGTATTGTGTCTAAAGTTGGATGAAAATATCTTGAACAGTTTCTTTAGAATTGAAACTAAAATCTAAATAATGGATATAGATGATAAATTCTAAACAAATTATGTATAAGTGCATGCTAAACATAAAAATGTCTTAAATCACTTCTTTAAAACTAAGCAAAATACAAATTAAAGAGGAGGGACTCGGGTCAAGGTCACAGGATTGTGCAAGGTGAAGTTTTTGATGCAGTTGAATAGCTCTCACTAATACATATCAGCATATTATGTTTGATAAAAATATCTTGAAGGATCTAATGAAACTGAGCTTAACAATTTTTTTAAAAAGAGAGGTCAAAGGAAAGGTTGGGGTCAAAATGTTGTTGCAGTTAAAAAGCTTACATCAGTATAAATTTACTATTAGCATATAAAGTTTAATAAAAATATAATTGATGGTTTATTTAAAACTTAGATAAACACATATTTTAAAAAGTGATGTCAAGGTCAAAAGAAAGATCAAGGTCAAAATAAGTTGATGCATTAATAGCTCTCAGCAGTATGTATTAGCATATAAAGTTTGATAAATATATCTTGAATTGTTTATTCAAAACTGATATAGACATTAATTTTAGAAAATCATGCGCGGATCTAGAGGTGGGTCGGGGGGGTCAGGACCCCCCCCCCCACCCTTTGGAATTTACCAGGCAAAAAAATCTATATATTCCTATGTAAAACTTTGATCGGCCATTTTGGCCCCACACTACCCCCGGGGGTCATGATTTGAACAAACTTGAATCTACACTACCTGAGGACGATTCCACATGAGTTTCATCTTTCCTGGCCCAGTGGTTCTTGAGAAGAAATTTTTTTTAAAAAATGCCATTAATTTTTCTCTTATTCATAATTATCTCCCCTTGGAAAAAGACAAGGCCCTTTATTTGAACAAACTTGAATCCCCTTTACCCAAGGATACTTTGTAGCAAGTTTGGTTGAAATTGGCCCAGTGGTTCTTGAGAAGAAGATGAAAATGTAAAAAGTTTACAACGACGACAACGAGGACGACGACAACGAGGACGACGACAGACAAGGGACAAATTTTGATCTGAAAAGCTCACTTGAGCCTTTGGCTCAGGTGAGCTAAAAACTATACATGTATTCCTAATCATGGCGTGGCATAAAAAACTTGAATCTACATTATATGAGGATGTTTCCATATCAAGATTATACAAGCAAATTCAAAGAATTGTGGTCCTCTGCTTTCTGTGTTTTAGTGAATGGGATGCCATAATTTATGGCAGATTATGTGTCAAACATGCACCCCTATCATATGTCAATTTATGAAAATTAGGTCAAAGGGGAAAAGTCATCGGAAATATTTTTTTTCAGGTAATGTACGTCAAAAGGTCAAGGTCTCACTTGGGTTAAAGAATCATAGTACATTTAGAAAGTTTTGTGGTAATGTACATGTGAAATATAAACATGATGAAAGCCCTATCTCTTATTATTAAAAAGTTATGACCAAGGTTAAATTTATTGTGACAGATGCACATACTGTCAAAGATGGACAGGCTGACAGACAAATGAGATTTAATGTTCCCTCCCTTTCCCAAAAAGTGGGGACAATAATGCCCTTGCTGTTCTTGAAAAGAAGACTTATAATGGAAAAAATCCCCTGCATATTTCTTAATGCAAATCAATATTGTGTTTTTATGTCATTTGTTTGTTTGTTGTTAAACATCCCTCTCAGGAATTTTTTACTCAAATGGAGACACCACCACTTGAAAAATAATGAGGACAAGTCAGATTTGAGGTCAACATTCATTTAAGGAGTTTTCAACCATTAAGAATTAAAGAGATATGAACTCGATCCTTCCCCTCACCCCTTCCCAGACCCCTGTTTATTCATGTATGCAAACTACTACTTGTTTTTACATTTAAAAAAAATGTTAATATATACAAATAGTTTAATGTGGTTCATTTCTTTGAATGATTTTAATTCCTAATTCTTGGAGGATAGGTTGATGAATAAAATGTCAAGCAATCTTATCATTGGTGCACTTTTATTTAATTTAATGCAGTTGTGAACATTTCCAGTTCATTAGGAGAGTGGGAATGACCTCCATGGGTTCATAACCTTTATACCATTATTATTTACATAACATATTAACACAAAAAAAACAAAATTTTGTATAGTCAAATGGAAAAAAAGTTTCCTACTATTTAGGAGTCACATGATCATTTGTCATTACAGGAACAGGGAGTGGATTGGGAGACCCCCCCCCCCCCGGAATTTGCAGGAATATAATATATACTGAAGCAAATATAAATGACTTTGGATGCCCACCACCCTAGAAAACAGACCCCACCATAACTTCTCTTTTTTTTTTGGCTTCTCGGGAAATTCTGTCTGGTCTGAAAATCCTTCCTCCCTCCCAGAAAAAAAATTCTGTATCTTGTAACTGAATATAACGTCGATAGCGGGCGATAACTCTTCAGAATGTGAAATTCGTCTTATTGCAGGACCTTTAATCTTTAAACTTTAACCTAACCAGTTGCATTTCAGACTATTTTACCTAAATCTATACAAAAACTTGTACTTACCGACTGTCATAGGTCCCGTCAACTTCATGAAACATAATCCAATTAAAACACAAACAATTCCTACTGACATACATGCAATGATGTGTACACCACACTAGTACTGCACGTGCAGTGCAATCTAAAAATGATAATGGTAAAACTAGTACTTAAGTTGGGTACGTGACGCAAGCCCAATGTGATGCAGGTGTTCAGATACATTTATAGAACAAAAACAACTTTAAAGTTATCATTTACAAAAAGATGTTTTATCTTAACTCGCCATCTAGGCCAATTATTCAAATTCCAAAAACAGGCAAATAGGGTGTGTGTGTGTGTGTGTGTGTGTGAGTGTGTGTTTGTAAACACCGCCAATTGAACCAGACACCAAGAATACACACCAATCAACTGATCACCTGGAATTCAAATGGACACCCGAACACAGGTGTTCAGTTGAAATAACGTCATTTTCGTGTTGCTCTCATTCATTTCACATCGCATCATCTCGGGTATTTCCGTCATAGGTCGGAAATACATTTTGCGCTTGTCGGAAATGATCCAGAAATTTCGATTGATTAAATTTCATCGGAAAAAATAAAAAATATATGAGTGTTCATTTGGAGCCAATTTCCTGATTTCATTTACACAGTGTGTGTGTAATTTTCTACTGCAATTCCCTTCTTTACACAGAAAAATTTGCGCATGCGTAAACGGAATATCGGAAGTAAATGTTTAACGACACAATTGATACACGCTGTGACTTATGAATGACCTCGTGGATATATTTTCTGATGTCACAGTGATTATTAAGGTATGTTTACTAAAATGATGATTTCATGGAATACATACTTACAACTCATAAAACCTCATTGCTGATTGACAACTAATACTTTTTTGTCAAGAACAAGCTGGGAAAAATGCATTATTTTGCTAAAAAGTATACATCCATAATTAATTTTTATTTTTTATCCATTGGTGGAAAAGAGTTTCTTCCACAATTGTTTATCTAGGATTTTTAATTAAATTCAAAAGGGGGGGGGCTTAGATACATAAGTAGGCCTACTGTCCTACGGACGCGGTTTAACTCAGTAAGGGCTTGTACCGAGACACAGATTATTCAAACGGGGGGGGGGGGGGGGGGGCACAGATATACATTTTCAGGGGCACTACCAAAAATTTCCTGACAAGCTAAAAAATAAATAAAAGAAAGAAAAAATGTCATGAGACGTTTTTATTATTGAGGGGGCGCAGGCGTAATAGTATCTGTGTTTACTATACTAGTAATCTATATCGGCAAAATTATTGGGGGGGGGGCATGCCCCCACCCCCCGTTCCTACTGCCATGATAAAAATATCCTAACGTTAGATTTATATTTTAAACGTAAATAATTCTTCAAAAGGAAAGATGTACAGAATCTTTAAACAAAATTTTGGATTTAAAAATTATATTGATATCTCCTAGATTTAGAGAAATAATTACAAGAGTTGATTTTCATGTATAAGCAAATCATTATTTTCCAGTAGAGACTGAAAGATGGTATGGTAAGCCTATATCAATGTGTGATAGAATCTGTACACTTTGTAATAATGCTCAAACTGCTTATGAATTTCAATATATCTTAGAATGTAACACTTTAGCTAATGTTATAAAAAATACCTGCCATATGATACCGGGCAATATTATTATTCCCACAGACCGAATGTTATTAAATTCATGGAACTAATGTCAACTCAAACCGAAAAAAAGCTGGGAAAAACTAAATAAATGTACACATGTATATGTTTATCCTTAAAAATTGTGTTGTTGTCCGTCTTCCTTGATACAATTTTCCAACTCTTATTTTTTTTTACCGGCCGCCAGGAGGTCGTCGGTTATATGATATGAAAGTTTTAAGTCGCTGTGCGTTTCTGCGGAGTTAACAATTCAAATAAAAATATTAATCATTCATCATGTTCATATCGCTGGCGAATCAATATTAAACAAAGATTGTCTAAATGTTTAGAAAAAGCACAATAATCGTAAAATTAAATTTTATAAATAATGGGGTAAATATTTCATCCAATCCTGATTGACAAACTCTGATATAACAGAAGTGCGGAGAAAATATTGGCACGAGTGTAAGGCATAGTTTAAAACAAAGACCGCGTTGTTAATCAACAATTTTACTTTCTCTTTTTAAAACATGATCTGCTGTATTTATTTGAAATGAAGTGTATATTTGAACATTTCCTATAGATATTTTTCAAAAATATGATGAAATATTGATTTCTTAAGAATAAAGAATATTAAGACATGTTCGTCCAGGAGACTAGGATACAACACTTTCCCGCCACATCTCAACACCAAAACAAAGAGATTGAAAGAGAAATAATGGGTAGTGGTGGATCTAGAAGGAGTTCGGGGGAGGGGGGAGGGGTAGGTTTAACATCCTCTAAGAGAGAGAGAGAGGGAGAGAGCGAGGAGCCCCACATATTATATATTTGTTGCGTTTTTGTTAAGATAGAACTATAGCTAAGTTTAAACTTTAGTTTTGTATGTTTTATGTAAAAACTACTTAAACAGCAAACTCACAAGAGTTCGTTAAGTTATACCAAACTGAGTGCAGAGACGCAGAGGACTACGCACATACATGTATTATATTGCCTATACATGTAATATTGTATATGCATTATTCATGAAGAAAATCGGCATTGTCGCATGCATTTTTTTTTCCGAATCACGAGGATATTTTAGCTGAAAAATATAAGAAATTTAAAAAAAAAAACTGCAAATTTCATTTTCTAAAATAATTTCAACGGTTATATAAATTGGTTTGCGGCCGATTTTTGACGCTTGCGTCAATATGTTTCTTGTTCATTTTTTTTTTCCAAATCTTCTGTCAAGTTTTTTTTTCTATTGTATATGTACCTCTGACCAGTTCGCATATAATGTATGTTATTAATGTGTATTATACCCCATGTACCATTATTTTGGTTTGGGTGAATAATAAATTGAACTTGAACTTAAGTTATTTCGTCGTGATTCTTCCGGCGGGAGACAAAAATCTCCCGATACCCCCCCCCCTTTCCGGCCTTCCCGATAAATTTTTAAATCCTTCCGTGTTTTTAATAAAGATTCTTCAAATTAAATATTATTTGGAATATTTTTTATCGTGTTTCATATATACATGTAATTGCTTATAATGAAAAGAAATTCAGATAACAATGCCAGTATAAATTTTCACAGCAGGTACATTGTATGCTTCTTAGGAATATTAACATGAGGTCGTATAATTACGTTGTAAAAATTAGTGATATATCAACTTGATAAATGACCATTGATGCTTATTACTGAATGCAAAACATTGTAATTATAGTTGCTAAAATACCCTATTCTTATCTTCTAATGCTGCAGTGGTCATTAAATGATACAGCAGGGTTTTTTTTAGGGGTCGGGGGGGCTGTATAAGGCCCCATTCCCAATGGTAAAAAGTATGTGTTTTTCCCAATTTCATTGAAGAAAATTCCCAAAAGAGAATCGAAACAAACAAACCGGTTAAAAAATGTTCAAACGCAGTAACATTTTTATCAAAAGTGTTGTTCCAAATAAAAATCTAAAAGGCATTCACCCAAAACTGATTGACTGAATGCAAAATAAGTCAAAGAAATACTTTGCAAATAAAACAAAACCCCTCTTATTTGAATTTATATAGAAAAATATTAAATATGATACTTTTCCCAATATCAACCAAATGTCGCTATTTTTCCCAATTAGAAAGGCCCAGGCCCTTGTTTTTAAGACCTAGAAAAAACCCTGTACAGTTATAATGTAGGTCACACTCTAGTTAAATAGATCAACTCATCTGTACAAATTCTATACAAATAACTGTCATTTCAATGATAAAAATTTATGTTTGGATAACGTATGTCCTTAAGTGCAATCATCCTTGCCCTCTCAGCATTTTGTAAAATTTGATATTACAGACTTTCTTGATTTGAAATTAACTTTACTATGAAATCAAGCAAAACGAATGAAAATTGTTTTTATATTATGTTTATAATATAGAAGTATATTTTTTAAAAGTTTATAAAGAGTTAAAGATGTCACACGGATATATTATGTATATTGGTGTAAATCAAACTCATTGAATAACATAAGTTAACAATGATTGTGACAAAATGACTGTGGTCGAAACAATCTGTGATCAAAATACCCATAGCCTAGGGAAAAAAAAAACGTGTCTTCCGCCTCTCTTTGTGGCTGAGGCAACGTCTCGGGCGTCTGTGTTCAGCATGTTCAAGATAAGAATAAGGTTATTTAAATTTTTTATTGATGTAATATGATGCAAATGTCTCCATTAACATGATTAATATCCCGCCAAATACAGACGGGAATCATTGTATCAGTTAATAGGTCTATCCATGGGTTAAATGTATTGACAGTTAGAATTTTCTCTACACTACTAACCCTGAGGAACCTATATCGGTGGTAATATTAGCATTCAATATACAAAATTTTCATAACAAGTACAATTTAATAGGAATTTAAGAGTGACTAAAATAGGTAGTAAAACTTAGTCTTAGGGAAAACCCTGGATCATAGATCCATAGATGGATAGATAGATAGATAGACAGACAGACAGACAGACAGACAGACAGACAGACAGACAGACAGACAGACAGATAGACAGAGAGACAGACAGATAGACAGACAGACAGACAGACAGACAGACAGAGAGCCATTGAGATTTATATATTATTATTTCATATTTAAGGTACAAGCAGAAATGGTGGACGACATCATTGGTCAAAGGATGAGAAAAATGCCATTGAGCGCCAGTTTTCTGAATATTTCAAATCTGGACATACCGGTACACCTGGTCGATTAGCATGCTTAAATGCAATTGCAAAAGAACCAATACTCTCAAAACGTGACTGGTCTAAGATAAAGCATACTTTTAGAAATTTGATCATTTCACAAAAAAGGAAACAATACAAGGCTTAAATATTTCATATCTTATTTCATTATTGTATGTTAAAATTAAATTAGACATGTGAAAAAGAGGACATTATTCCTTGTCTCCTACATTTCTTAGCCTGCATACATATTTGTTTGGTTGTTTATATATTTGTTTGTTTGTTTTTGGTTACGATTTAGTGTATTTATCTGCAATGTGTAATATGATCAAACAGTAAAACTTAAAATTCTACATGAGTTCTTATTGGCTAATTGCAATCCAGTGAAACCAATGAAAAGAAAGTTATACATGTATAATGATCTTAATGCTGAAACTGAACTTTGAAAAATTAACATATCTATTGTTTATTTATCAGCTGTTTTCAGATTCAATGCATATAGCTAGTAATTAAAGTCTGATAATTTCATCTAGCCTATAGATTGTATTTTGTAATTAATATTGCATGAAAAATTCATACTAGAACTTAAAGCATCAAAATAAAGTTTATCTTAGTGATTATGTCATTCTTTTCTTGTCTAGGCCCTGTACATATTGATGTTTTTCTAATTAATGAATATAGAATTTATGTACATGTATCTCTTTTGATAAATCATAACAATATGAATATTTTATCTACATGTAGATTCTGATATGAAATTGATATTCAGATTTATAATTACTAAAATATTAACATGAAAATGATCTTGCACAAGTACGTACTCTAGGTTTTTGTTGTTGTTTTTTATCTGCATGGTCATTGTTGATTTCTCTAAAATAAAATGTCTTTGCTGTATCTAATTTTTAACTACACTCTCTTTCTGCCAGTTTTATTGTGTATTCTAATGTTTTCCTTTGTAACAAAGAAACTGTATTTTACTATTTGAAACATGTATATTAGCCATGGCATACTTGTACAAGTTATCCATTATGGCCAGAGATCTAATGTACCTTCATGTACCCTTTGTTTTAGAAATTGATATGTCACAAATACGTACAATTGAACTTCGAATATCATGGATCTATCAATTTCATTTTGAACCAAACTGCATATTCCTTAAGTTTTTATCCTGGATATCTCGAATTCTTGGTTATTTCGAAATATTTTCTCAGTCCCTTCGAGTTTGAGATAACGAGGTTTGACTGTATTTATATAAAGGATAAATGTATAACATATTCAATATTTCCATTAGAAGGGCTTAGTTTTGTTATTACTGGTTTAAAAAGTATTTATCATAAATTTTTATGATATATTAGCTGTTAATATAATTACATTAATGTTATGAATATGATGTTGAGTCAATTTGAAATAGTGTTAATATATTTTTATAGTTATTTAGTCATTTTTTATGCAATGAATTTCAATTTGTACAACAAATGAATTCTTATATGTTCAATAAATAATTTCATTTTTTGTCATCTTTGTTGAAACTTAATCTAAAGGAGATGAAAAGAGACAATTTTAGTAAACATGTGTTATTATATGTCGGTGTGATTGCGTAATTGCGATTCATGCGTACATAACAACTAAAAGTAGTTTTAGTATTTTTTTTCTCTCTGAGGTATTCATAAACACGTTTGAATTGCAAAATTACAGAAATTGGTCTAAAATGTTAAGCTAATAGAGAAGTCGTCATACACTGAAGCATATCAATAATACATTTTTTTTTACCGAAAGAATGTATATATACATACATGTGATTTTGTAATTTAGGTGTTATATTGATAGTGTGTATGTAAAATGTTCAGTTGAATGTTTGTAAAAGGCATAATTTGGATCAATTACGTCTGATATCGGCAAATAATTAGCTCTGTACTACATCTACATCCATAGGTTACGAAAACACTGTCTTCTTAGACCTTTAAGTTTCGGTGAGCGGTGTTGCTAAAAGCCCGATTAAATTTTAAAAATAATATTGTTTATCAAGCAAAAAAGATATGGAGATAACGAACAGTATTCAATCTCAAAGTTCATTAGAAAATATACAAAATAAGAGCAGAGCAAACACAGACCTCCTAAACATCAGAGCTGGGATCAGGTGCCATGGAGGAGTGAGCATCCCCTGCCTACCGGTCACACCCGCCGTGTGCTCGTTGTCATGATCAGGAAATAACGAAAAAAATCCGTCGTCAATTCAGTGTATAAATAATGGACTAACAATTAGTATGAAAAACGCTAGTCAGCATTTGACTCAATGATAAATAATATTTGCTGACAAGGTCATTGTATCGACCATAGAACTTACGAAATGATGACTTTAAACGAGACTGTTGATATTCTTGTTTCATTCATTCTTTAAGAAATTGTTCATAAGCATAGCATGCTCTTGCGTTTCGAATCAACTGAGATATATATACTCCGTATGCAGGTGATGAATGTATATTGCTGCATCAAATAATATAAACGAAACGGGACATTAAATCTCATTCATCTGTCAGTCTGTCACAAAAACTTTGACCTTGGTCATAACTTTTAAATGAGAAGAGACAGGGCCTTCATATTTCACATGTATATTACCTCTGACAAGGCCTTTTCAAATAAACTACATCCCCCCGGTGACCTTGACGCTTGACCTTATTTTCGAAAATGTTATCTTTGCTGATAACTTTTGATTGAGAAGAAATAAGACTTTCATATTTGACCTGTGCCAATACCTTTTAAAATATGCTATGGTTTTTTTTCACCCCATGGCCTTGACTTTGATATTTGACTTACTTTTCAAAATTTTATCTTTGCTTATACCTTTTGATTCAGAATAGATAGGGCTTTCATATTTGACGTATATTACTTGTAAGTGAGAAGGTGTTGCTGAGCATGCTATTATTTTTTGGCCCTTGACCTTCCTGTTTGACCTAATTTTCAAAATACATTTAACTTGGGTGATTTATTTTGAATGATATATGATAGGGCGTTGATATTTGACAAGTGCATTACCTGTGTCAATTTTTTTTTCCCGAATATGCTATGATATTTGACCCCAAATTTGAACCTTCAAGTTTGACCTAATTTTCAAACATTTCATCAGTGTTGCTATCTTTTGAAGGAGTGAAGATTGGACAATCCTATTTGACACGTGCATTACCTATGACAAGCATTTCCAAATGTATTATGATTTTTAATCCCATGACCATTGAAGTTTGACCTAATTTTCAACAAAGCGATTACAATATGCAATAATAAAAATGGCATCGCATCCACTAAGACACCGAAAGCGGGGGACCACAATTCTTTGAATTTGCTTTATTTTATTTTTGAAAACCAATTGAAATGACTAAAAAACTACATGTAAAACTACACACAGGGACCAAGCATGTATATATGCGTACTATGCACAATGTAGCTTATACAAGAGAATGCATATGAATATAAGAATATCGACGCACCACATATACACATGTATAAATTATCTATGTAATGAATGAATGATAATAAAATTTTTAAAATATAAATAATAAATTATCTATAAAAGCAACAAGAGGGATTCATTCTTTATCAACATATTGGAAAGTTGGTCGTAAATCTCTCTCTCTCTCTCTCTCTCTCTCCAAGGTATTACGGCCGTATTATACTTTTACAGTCTGAAAAATGGTAACCTTGTAAATGACGTTTAACGTCACGTAAACAGAACGTTAAAATTAACGGTACTCGTATCAGTGAGAGACTTAGTAAATCTTTGCATGAAGCTATAAATCACAATCTCTAACCCACATACTAAACAAACCGGAAGTTCTTGCGTTTCTTCATTGACAACATGATGCAGTCATCGGATTATGAAAATAAACCGGCAATTAATCGAAGACATGATAAGTTTTTAAATGTGTTGTGTATTAAAACACATAGATATATGATGAAAGGTTCACCAGGGAACACAATTTTGCAAATATGCAGCTTTGTTTTTAAACACAATGCAAAACGCAGTGCTGTGTAGCTGGATCAAGACTTGAAAAGATATATTATGACGTTAACAATTCATCCTATATTGGAGATAATTGTATCAAATAATGAGATATAAAAGTATTGGGGTATTCAAACGTAATTTATTCCTAATAACGAGTATATTTTCTTAAATTTTATTGATTTAATCAAAATGCGACTGTATCCGTCGTTCAATATTTACTGTATGTGTCGTTGTGCGGGACAGTATTTTCATTGTACGGGTCGTTCGTAAATTATGTGCGCTCTTAATTGAAAAGTTCTAGTATAAATTTATTTTGTTTTTTCATTCCTTCTCATTTACATGACTCCAAATTGAAATATCATTGTCGCCTGTGTTTAGGCTGTTTCTCTTGTTGAAATGTGATAAAATTATAGACGTTTTGCGGTTAGACCATTTTTTTCGATATAGAAGCTCCTATTAAAGAAAAGTGAATTAAAAATATTTACATAATTTAACTTCCTATTTACAGAGATTAAAGTGAAATCATTTTTCAATTACTTTCCTATAAAAGACTGATAAAATCTTGTCGCTAAGAAAGCATTAAACGTTACAAGAACTAATCCTCCAATAAAAATTTAGGTAAAAACGTAAATTCATAAATTAATTCCAATTTATTATTACTGTTATGGGTATTTAAGGATTCCTTTCTTATGCTGTATATTGTTGTTATGCGTTTATCAACCCTATTCTTTCAACTGTCAACAGATTCATAATTTACAAGCGTACCTTTTTTTCCTATGTTCAAACAATATTTTAACTGATCCTTCCTATATGTCAGGCTTGATAGCTATGTGGCTCTGTGCATGGCCTTGGGAACCGGGAGCGGGAGGAGAACGGAGGGCTTTACCCCCAAATTATTTTGACGATATATATATAGTGCCATATGATAATATAGAAAGCAGATGTTTGTGCCCCCTCTATAAAAACGTTTGATATTTGGAGTTGACAGTGCCCCAGAATGAAAATGTACTGGTATGGCTGTGCCCCGATCCCCCAACTGAAATTGCTTCCTAGGGGCCAGCTTTGTGTTACTGATTTTCAAACTGAATAAAACCAAAATGTGGGAAAAATAGGCAACAATCTGATATTTAACAAGCCTTACCTTTAACAAAAGTAACTATTCAACATCCCTTGCGTACATGAGTTATTTTCTTCAATATAATATTATATACATGTACTTACATGCACATTGAATGTGTGAAACATTAATACATGTATTTACTTATAATATAATGTCATATTTTAATTCCAATATCAATTTTTATTTCCCGCTCTCACTAAAGATGGGGCATATGTATCTTGGAACTCTCTGGACGTCCGTCCGTCTTTCTGTCAGTCTTTAGTACTTTTATCCGTTTCCACGCAATATCTCGAGAAGCCTTTGAACTTTAGCAACGAAATTTTAGATTGAAAAATAAATAGGAGTCTTCCTTAGGCCACAGGCGCAGTTTTACAAGAGAACTTACGACTAAGACCTATATCAATTTTAAAGAGTCTTATTCATTGTCGAAATTTTACAATCATTTGAATTTTTTGTCTTAGTCGTACGTTCTTTTGTAAAATTGGTCCCTGTCATATATAAATGAGGCATGAGTTCCAAAAATGATTGCATAACAAAGTTTTCAATTTCGTGGCGCAGTGGTTAGAGCGTCTGCTCTAGAGTCGCGAAGTAAGGAGTCAATCAATACGTCGTGGGTTCGAATCCCACCGTGGGACGTGGAGACCGGTCCTTCGGATGAGACCGTATTAACCGAGGTCCCGTGTCGCAGCAGGTGTTGGCACGAAAAAGATCCCTTTCTACTAAATGGCCCTAAGTGCCGAGTACTGGACAAAATTTGCAGCTCTCCACCGACAAGTGGCGGCGTCTCTATACGAGTTAAAAATTCTCGAGAGCGACGTTAAACAATATACAATCAATCAATCAATTTTATGACCTAATCAACGGACCAAGTTCAATCAGCGTTAAACCTTGTTGCCAGTGCATGTAAATTTTCCAATATTGATTTCATAAAGCCATATATATTTATATTTAGCACTTTACTAGAACAAATAACAGTAGTTTGTGCATGATTTTACATCATTCATGGTGTGTTTAATATGCCTCTTGAGGTCATGTCTTCTTTTAGCATGGCTATAGAAACCGGAAAGGTGGGTTGTGCCCCCAATGATTTGCGATAAATTGAATACTATAGTAAACACAGCCACATGCACTATAATGCTACTATATGCTTGTGCTCCCTCAGTATAAAAACCGTATGATTATGTTTTTTGCTTGTCAAGGAAATTTTCAGAGTTGATATTGCCCCCCTGAATATAGGTTGCGCTTCTTAGGAGCTTCTTTAGACTTAGTGCTGTATAAGCACAAAACACAATGTTGCATCATTCTACTTTTGATGTCTCATCAACTGACATTCATCCTTAAGAAATTTTAAAAAGAAAATTAATCATTTCGCGCATTTGTTTAATAAAAACATTGTTAATGCAACATTTTAAATATAAATGTAGGTTTCATGAGTTACCCATTTGACCTTTTCTGTTTTTGTTAAATTCCCACTTGTCGGTACATGTATATGTACATTGTCGTATGTTCACAGTTTTATTTATTGTTTTATACCCCCCGCTTGAAAAGTAATTGATATAGTAATCGGGATTCCGTCCTTCCGTCATTCTGTACCTTCTTCCGTCTGTTTCGCTATGGGGTACCCATCTCTTATCCGCAACCCTACTCATACCACTGAATGAAATTTGATATGAATTTCACAGAATCTTAATTACATATTGCCATTGTGCATCACTTGTTTTACTTTTTCATCCGACTCATATTTTGAGTTACCCATAGCAAAATATGGACATTGTCATTATATTCATATGGGAAGGGGGGTATCATTTAGTGAGCGCATTGCTCACATACCTCTGGGTTTTTTCTTTTCTTTTTATTTTTTTTTTGTTTTAGTTATTTTTATTTATCTGTCTGTGTTTTTTTGTTTCTATTTGGTTTTTCGTTTTAATCTTTTATTGACAACCATTAATAATGTTGTTAAATCTCAAATTTTAGACTCCAAAATTTGGTATAAATGAAAGAATGAAACTCCTTGACTTTGAATTTAAATGTATGTATGAACTGTGGTACTCAGAGAACCGTCAAGACTTATGGATCTCTTGTTTGTTCAATTACATGCCAGTACAACTTGCATTTTTTAAGGAACGAACAATACAATCCGAACAATCTTGTTAGAGACGACGCATACAGTGATCACAATGACAAGGGTTTTTTAAATTGTGTATTTTCAAACCTTAACAATTAAAATATAAAACTCCAAAGCACACATGACATTGTTTTATATCAAAATTTTCAATATTTGCCATTTCGGGAAATAATTATATCTCTTGTGGACTAGAAACAACGTACAAACGATACATGCATGTGAAAATATGTGAGAAAACGATTGCGTTTTTTAAATTTCTACCTACATATTTATTCAATTTTAATACAAACAATTGACACTTGTTCAGTGGAATATGGCGAATGATAATTACATTAATTCAGCATGTTTGTTTGTCAATAATGGTGCTAAACTTGCATTTTAACGGGTGGTTGTTCTCCTCTAGGCTTGTTTACACGATTCGATACGCAAGGACTTCCGGTTTTTTTAGTATGTGGGTTACATACCGTGTAAATGCATACTTAAGAGTTTTAACTCATCAATTGGGATTTATACTAGTTGTTAAAGTGACCTCTCCTTTTATGCATGTTGTAGTACAAAATAATGTACATGGAAATCTTAAGTTAATGACACAATTTGAAATAAAATGAATGCATTATTGAAAAAAAGAATGAATATATTAAACTTCATTGAGTACGGTTCTCTAATACTTCATTATCTCAGAAAATCTTATATATTTTTTCTTGATGGGTTCTTGTTGAGAATGAAGTATTAACAAGTCTATATAATCTTAGAAAAAAACTCTGTTTTCATTCGAGTTTAGAGCTCTGTTATATCCATTTCTTTGTTCAAGGTAAAAATAGGAAAAGAAACTGGAAGTTTAATGAGTATTATGTAGCGAGAAAAACGTTCAAGTCAAATAGAGACAAAGGTATTCATTACCTTATTATTAATTTACTTTCTTTAAAGTTGTTAAAAATTCAGGTTTAAAATCAATTCTAAAAAAATATTTAAATGCCATTCAATATCAATATATTTTGCGTTGGATATCAATTTAGTGTGTTAACACGCTTAAATTGACGCATTCAAGGATATTTTCATTTTCCTTTTCCGTCAGGTGAAGAATTTCGTTTTGTGTAGACATATTTTGTAATAAATACAATACAGATGCACTTGGAATCATGGATTTGGGTGATTTATTTAAGGAATAACTGTCTTATTTTTCGAATTCATGAAGTGATCAATGGATTGGCTTGTGTGATAATTTGCATAAACGCCGAAGGCGTTTATGCATAAAATTATCACACAAGCCAATCCATTGATCATCTTCATGAATTTGAAAAATCTGACAGTTATTCCTTATATTTACATGCTTTGATTCCGCCAATCCACAGGCTCCAAGCCTGCATCTCTCTAGGTGTTGTCCCGCCCTACACGTGTTTTTTTTTTGGAACCGCGCCAAAGAACATTCATGAGGAAATCAATTACATTTACATTTGGTAATTTTATCTCAGACAAAGACATTGGAAATGTGAATATTAGCTTATAGTCCAAGATCGAGTTTTCCTTTTAAGCAAAATATTTCCGTTTATGACTGTAACTCCCCGAATAAAAAAATATTTTGACAGACCACCGTAGAGTACAGACACCCATTGTAAAAACTGAGTGTGTATTTATTGCATACAAAAAGT
>NW_026931229.1:0-46017 GCF_032062105.1 Saccostrea cuccullata | reverse complement strand
GTGGTTTTCATTGCTCAATATTTCGTGCATCATAGTAAAATGAAGCGTATTTACTGTTTTTGTGTTTTTTTTTTTGCTTAATTGATAAAATTAAAAATTCAGGAATTATTTGTTTGAAAATGTAATTACAATTTCATATAACTGATTTTTAACCGATTTTGCAATTGATATGTAGATTGACGTTGTTACAGAGTCTTTTTTGACGTAACGATAATCTAGAGCTCTTAAAGAAAGTGGTAATAACAAGAGGCCCATGGGCCACATCGCTCACCTGAGCACCAAGGGTAGGACTAGTATAAAATGGCTTTTTATTGTAAAGTTTAAATCCAAAAGTAGTCCCATGACGAATCATGGATTTGCTATTTTTTAGAAAATGATTGAGAAGAAGATTTTCAAAGAATTTTTCTATATATTTCTATGTAAAACTTTGGTCGGCCATTTTGGCCCCGCCCTACCCCCGGGGGTCATGATTTGAACAAACTTGAATCTACACTACCTGAACATGCTTCCATATAAATATGATGAATAATGGCTTTGTCATTCTTGAGAAGAAGATTTTTAAAGAATTTTCCTATATATCTCTATGTAAAACCTTGGTCGGCCATTTTGGCCCCGCCCTACCCCCGGGGGTCATGATTTGAACAAATTTGAATCTACACTACCTGAGCATGCTTCCATATAAATATGATGAATTATGGCTTTGTCATTCTTGAGAAGAAGATTTTTAAAGAATTTTCCTATATATTTCTATGTAAAACATTGGTCGGCCATTTTGGCCCCGCCCTACCCCCGGGGGTCATGATTTGAACAAACTTGAATCTACACTACCTGAGCATGCTTCCATATAAATATGATGAATTATGGCTTTGTCATTCTTGAGAAGAAGATTTTTAAAGAATTTTCCTATATATTTCTATGTAAAACTTTGGTCGGCCATTTTGGCCCCGCCCTACCCCCGGGGGTCATGATTTGAACAAACATGAATCTACACTACCTGAGCATGCTTCCATATAAATATGATAAATAATGGCTTTGTCATTCTTGAGAAGAAGATTTTTAAAGAATTTTCCTATATATTTCTATGTAAAACATTGGTCGGCCATTTTGGCCCCGCCCTACCCCCGGGGGTCATGATTTGAACAAACTTGAATCTACACTACCTGAGCATGCTTCCAAATAAATATGATGAATTATGGCTTTGTCATTCTTGAGATGAAGATTTTTAAAGAATTTTCCTATATATTTCTATGTAAAACTTTGGTCGGCCATTTTGGCCCCGCCCTACCCCCGGGGGGTCATGATTTGAACAAATTTGAATCTACACTACCTGAGCATGCTTCCATATAAATATGATGAATTATGGCTTTGTCATTCTTGAGAAGAAGATTTTTAAAGAATTTTCCTATATATTTCTATGTAAAACTTTGGTCGGCCATTTTGGCCCCGCCCTTATCCGGGGGGTCATGATTTGAACAAACTTGAATATACACTACATGAGCATGCTCCCATATAAATATGATGAATTATGGCTTTGTCATTCTTGAGAAGAAGATTTTTAAAGAATTTTCATATATATTTCTATGTAAAACTTTGGTCGGCCATGTTGGCCCCGCCCTACCCCCGGGGGTCATGATTTGAACAAACTTGAATCTACACTACCTGAGGATGTTTCCCCATAAGTTTCATCTTTCCTGGCACAGTGGTTCTTGAGAAGAAGATTTTTAAAATATACCACTAAATTTTCATTAATTCCCAATTATCTCCCCTTGAATAAGGGCGTGGCCCTTCATTTGAACAAACTTGAATCCCCTTCACGCAAGGATACTTTGTGGCAAGTTTGGTTGAAATTGGCCCAGCGGTTCTTGAGAAGAAGTCGAAAATGTGAAAAGTTTACAGACAGACAGACGGACAGACGGACAGACAGACGGACAGACGGACGCCGGACAAAATGTGATCAGAAAAGCTCACTTGAGCCTTCGGCTCAGGTGAGCTAAAAATGTTATTTAAGAAAAAGTAATAAATACACTATTAAGATTTAAAACATAGAGATTGGAGATTATTTCCATTATTTGTATTATGTTTTCATATAAATCCTTTGCACCTGTCATATTTTGTAGTACTCGACAAAAAAAAAAAAAAAAAAAAAAAAAAAACAGGAAAATTCGTTAATTTTTGGCATTTTGAGATGCCTCCTCTGGTAACAAGACGGTAGAATTTTGTGTTTCTTACATATAGTGTACAATATAGTATTAGTCATCAAATATTATAATTTGAACAAAAACTCTATTGTAGTATTTGTTTCATTTACTTTGAAATGCGAAACATTTTCCTTTAGATTCATAATTATACGTGAGGAATTAATTTCCGCGTTATTGCGCAAAAAATGTCACTCGCGAAATAATATAACTCTCGCGATTTGACGTTAAAGAGTCAATTCGCGATAAAAAGTACTCGCAAAAATAAGGAATCTACAGTATGTAATCCTATAGTAAATATACCTGCATTTTGAGACGGTACCTTAAAAATACCTGGACGGTAGATTTTCCCCAAACTTGGCATGTTCACTGTAGTTAATATAAGTTATATATGCCATAAAAATGAAGAGTTTCGCTATTGTAGTTTTCACATAATAAAACCCCACTGGACCCCCTTAAAAATCTTTTATCATTTTCTAAATGTAAAAGCTGTCTTTATTCAAGACCCTTTTGTTAATTATCTTAGTAATAATAAGGTAAAGCTGACCAAACACAAGTATGTTAAAAAAAATCATACCTTAATAAGGGCGATGAGTACTCTTGTTTTCTACAATATTGTTGCATTATATTTTATTGGAAAAAACTCCTTTTAAATTAATAATGGATATGACTACTCTTGATTACAATATTTTTGCATACATTTAAAAAAAACTACTTTTGATAATGGAAATGACTACTGCTGTTTTCTACAATATTGTTGCATATATTTAATAAAAAATCAAACGAATATGATTATAAGGAAGCTCTAATCACTGCACACTAAAGAGTTCTATTTATAGGGTAGTTTTATGCAGAAAGTGTGATCTGCCCTTAGAATTAAGATACAGTAGAGAAAATGGTTATTTATCGTTAATTACACGTTTTGTAATATATTAAAATAATCTTCGTGTTATATTAGAATAGGAATAAGTAAATGAAATCATTTTTTCCAGTTATTTTCCTTATGTAAGTAAACAACAGTGATTTCTGCTCACAAATAGTCTGTTGTCTTTGAACATTTTTCCTGATGAAATATGTCAGGTACCCTTTTATAAAAAATAACTAAATAGTCCAAGTTTGCACACCTTTGTGTGATACATGTATATATATATTTTTCTATACTTTTTAATCAGTGTTTAGAGCTTCCCTAAGTAAAGATATTAAACAAATCGTATGGTTATTATTAGCAAGGTTGTCTCTTTTGATTCTTTAAAATCAAGTTATCCTTCTTTTACCTCTCGTATTCTAAAGGGAATAAGGAAATACATTTTGTAAATGTTATCTATACTTATGGAAAGGAGGTAAAAATGTAGGTACATCACCCAAAATATTTTTTCATTCGTTAAACAATGCTCATAAATTGTAAACTTTAATTGTAAACTAAAGCCGTGGCAAGGACAATGACAATGACAATAACTTTAATCCCATAAATATTCTAACATACATTGTAGAAAGAAAAGAAGTAGGAAAAGATACAAAATTTGCATAGAAAAAGAATATAATACATGTACAATCGATGATTAAAAAGTATTTTAATTTAGTCTTCTCCAGCTTTAATGCACATCTGTGACCATGTTGAGAAATACATAATCTATTCGCAGTCAGGTTACCTGCTCCGTAGAGTTCTGTCTAAAGGTGAAAGATTTTTTTCTGATTCTTATATTTCTTTCCATGCAAGTTCATAATTTTTATAACAAGAATAGTTCATTTGTCAGAAATGGCCAGATCTCGGCAATTGAATGGGTAAATCGATGCACAATTAATTAATAATAGTTACTTCCTTTCTAGAAATATAACCTTATAACCGGGCCATAATTTTCACGAATTGTTGTTACTCCTCTATATAATCCTATCGAATACTTCCATACGGGAGAACTTTAAATTTGCAAGCTCATTGTCTCGCGTAATTATGCAAAAAATAAAATTCTCGCGAATAAAAAGTGATTTTCAGGATTCAAGCTCAAAAGTCTTTGTTAACAATACAGATCAGGAGCAGAGCCCATTTTAGTTGTGTCTGAAGACTATGAATCAATTACAAACGACATACATCTCAGTAAGTTTATTTTCAAAAAAGAAAAAGGCTTTTAAACAATCTAAATTGAAAAAAATTATAAATCATTAAAATTCGGTAAAAACATACATTTATTTTTATATTCATTCAACAGTTTTCAGAACAAACGACACACAATAATTCCGATCCATTCCTGTATGGTGGGCATGTCAAACTTCCACACCGAGTTTCCACTGGATAGAATAAATAGCCGTTGGCGTTTCCAGGTCCCCCTGGCAGAGTCTCAGGTTGAGCGTCCATACAGGTGAAGGTGGAGGCAGAAACGTGTTCGAATTTTCCTGACATCAGATATCCCCAGTATTCCACTTTCCATCCGGCATAACAAGATTTTCTGGCTTTGTTGTATAATAAAAAATTGAGAAGACATTCTACATTATTCAAAATGTTCATAATATTCATAAGTGTTCAATCTAATAGAATTGCAGAAAAACATTGCTTAACACAATTTGATTGATTGTTTGAATGTATGTTGTTTTGCGCTCCATTCGAGAATTTTTCACTATGTGTAGAGACGTCTTCATATACCAGTGAAGGGCTTAAGATTTTGACTTATACGTGGCACTCAGGTCCACTGAGTAGTGGGATCTTTACCTGCCGTTACACGGGTCCTCGGTTTTTAAGGTCTCATCCGTAGGACCCGCAACTTTCACTTCAAGTGCCAAACTCATGACGAAGGAACAATTGCTACCCATTTTTTATCGACTCAGGTCAGTCGCGGACGAAATTCGAACTTACATTTAGTTTAATAAACTGTTAGTGTCACACTTTGATGTAGTAGCGGCAAATATAAACAATATGAATTCCAAAACTTTCATAGAAACATTAGAAAGTATCGACAATTCTAGTTTTATGTCTTTCAGTTTGTCTTTGAACAGATCATTGATGTTAACTTTAAAAATCATATCTATACCTGGAATAACTAAGACGGGCTTGTCGTTTTGAGTGCTACAGACAGCACAGGGCACATCATGGTCGTGAATATCGGACATTACGATATCTTTGTAAGCTTCGTATTCAGCTCCATAGACCAGTCCTCTTGCGTTATCTTGCACTGTGTTATGGATCCCCCACTCTGGATTTGTCGGTAAACAGAGCGGTTCAACTGCCCCTCCTGGGTGCTTATAATGACTTCCTGCAGCATAACCTAAAACACATTCAAAGTAATCATTAATTCTATTTAAGGAATTAATTAAATATCTACCCAAATTATACACTGTTTAACCTGGGGTGGGGCAGATTACACTTTAAAATCTGCTGTCTTGGTTAACTATTAAATCATTCCCTTCCGTCTTAAAGTGTAGAAAATAAGATGGTTTCTTCCTCAAAATTCATTTAAATTGTACGCATTTTAAGTATAATGTCAGTGGTTTGATTCGTTTTTGACGTTCTATTGTGGCGTAGGCACAGGTAAACATGCAACATAAATATACATGATTTAATTATTTATGTCAATATGCAAAATAATTGTGTTGACATGCAAGATACCACAACATTATGTAGACATGCTTCCCCATTCTTTGACAATTTTCGAAAACAGCACATCATGGTTGCTTGGAAAACAGAACAGATCATGGTTGCTGACTTTGGGAAGTTCTTGCAAACCATAGTTGATAACTGATAGCTGAATAAATTAAAGGTGCTGTCTGTGGATATTTGTTACGAGCAGTGACTCTTTGGATACTTTGTACAATTTTGTCAATAGTAAACCTTACCTGAATAGATAAGGGTTGCTGTCGCGGGACACGTCGTGCGGCCCCATCGGGTGTAAACAGTTCCCCAAGGCGGAAAGCACTGTCCAGCTTGAAAAGTGACTACTACCACGATCAGGACAACAGAGAAAATGGTGACAGCCATTTTCAGACTATTTCGATCTCCTTTAAAAGAAGAGCTCCATATAAAAATATGCAAAAATGATCAAATTTTAAAACTAAAATGTATGATTGTTTTCTTTGCCAAATGAAAGATACTGTATCTAAAACAATAAGTTAAATCTGGTAGTTAATTAAGGGTTTATTTGTTGACCCTACAGCCTCCTTAAAGAAATATTGAATAAGGACAATAAAATATATTCATTTTTATATGTATTCAATATTTCAAACCATTCCCCATAAAGTAAAAAAAAATAACACTGAAGAAATTTTTTTAAAGTAAAAAAATTTAAAATATGTAGAGAAACACATTTCCTTTTTTTAAAATTTAATTTATATTATTTTAATTTACCTTAAATCGGTGCTCTTCGAAGTCGTAAAGGCCTGAGATGCATGGTCTTTTATATAAAAGACCCCTACCTTCTGGTACACCCCTAATTTCAGACGTGGCATATTGACAGGTGAAGAAAGAAACAAGCTTGGAGATTGAAATTTGAATATTTCTGATTATGAATCATTAATCAACATTTAATATTTTATGATTTTTCTGATATGGTCAACAATTCGTATAATTTCAAATGACCATAAAATTTACCAAATTACAATAATGAAAAATCAGCAGACCTTTTCGAAAAGATATTTAGGTAAAAGTTATACCAACGATCCATTAAGCAACAACAGGCCCAGAGGCCACATCGCTCACCTGAGCACATCGGCCAGGAAAAAGCTTAAATTAGATCAGAATTAAAAAGTTTACTGAAGGGATGGGGAGGGGGCTTGAATTCTAATACTACATGATATGAGAATCCATATCAGTTTTGCATATAACTTCTTGAGAATGATTTTTAAGATATATTGTTTGTATATATTACTTTGTAATAATTTGATTTTGACTACCATTGTTTCCCTCCTACCCAAAAGGGATCTCATGATTTGAACAAATTTAAATCTTCAATGCATGAAAATGCTTACATGTCAATATGACTTAACATAGCTCTTCTGTTATTGAGATTTTCCCCTTTATTTTCCTATGTAAATCTTTTATCCACCATGGAGATTTTCCCTCACTTGGATGTTATGATTTGAACAAATTGAATTCTACACTACCCGAGGATTTAGAACATTGTGGCCCCACCCTACCCCCTGAGGTCATGATTTGAACAATCTTTAATGTACACTATTTGAGGATGATTCAACATGAAAATCATCTTTCCTGTCCTAATGGCTCTTGAGAAAAAGGTTTTTTTAAAAAAGATTTCCCCTGTATATTCCAATGTAAAATTTTGATCGGCCATTGTGGCCCCACCCTACTCCCTGTGGCCATAATTTGATTCAATTTGAATGTATACTACCAGAGGATGATTCAACATGAAAATCATCTTTCCTGTCCCTATGGATCTTAAACAGAAGATTTTTAAAGATTTTTCCAATATATTCCTATGTAAAACTTTGATCGGCCATTGGGGCCCCAGCCTACTCCCTTGGGTCATGACTTGAACAAATTTGAATGTACATTACTAAGGATGATTCAACATAAGTTTTATATTTCCTGTCCCAGTGGTTATTGAGAAGATTTTAAAGATTTTCTCAATATATTCCTATGTAAAAATTCGATCGGCCATTGTGGCCCCACCCTACCCCCAGTGGTCATGATTTGAACAAACTTGAATCTACACTAACTGAGGATGATTCCATATGAGTTTCATCTTTCCTGGCCCAGTGAAGATTTTTAAAAGATGCCATTAATTTTTCACTAATTCATAATTATCTCCCCTTGAAAGTAGGCGTGGCCCTTCATTTGAACAAACTTGAACCCCCTTTACCCAAGGATACTTTGTACCAAGTGTGGTTGTATTTGGACCAGTGGTTCTTGAGAAGATGAAAATGTAACAAGTTAACAACAACGACATTGACAGACAACGGACAAATTTTGATCAGAAAAGCTCACTTGAGCCTTCGGCACAGGTCAGCTAAAAAAATATATGATTGCAAAACGAACGACTTTCTTTGCAAAATAATACTACGAACTTTAAAATGCACCACAAATTATTATAATCGCGCAACACACAGTGATGAATAAAAGTGCACGGAATCAAGATATATGGTCTTTCAACAAATTAAAAAAATTGAATAAAAGTGCATGTAGTCAGATATATGATTTTCCACCAAATTAACAAATTTTAATGAACGTGCGATAAAATTCGTTTGGTTGCTCTGCATAATTTCTCAAACAGATGTGTCAATTCGTAGCGAGACACCTTTCCAAAACAAGGACTACATGCCTGTTGTTATGCGTGTCGTAGGTACAATAAGTAGAAATGTTGAATATATAGTACTTAAGACTCCAGCCGTCCACTAACAATGTAAATCTATGTTCAAGTTAACCTTTTCGCGTACATGGTTCTACAGAGCTTGGCCCACGAAGGGTCAAAATAAGCCCTGTAAAATGGTCAAAATTAAACTGAAGTTTTGGCCAAATATTTTTTGCTTAAAAGATAGTCTAGGTATTGTAGTTTATCAAAGTGGAAAAAATCTTGGAGTTCCATATTTGTATACCAGAGATCTATAGCCCCAAAATCATAGAAAATCAGGAATTTGCTTGATTTATCACATTTTGGGGGCTAAATAGTCAAATTTTACATAGAGCACAGGCCTGCCCCAAATTTATTTAGGGTTCAGTTTAAAACTAACATCAAGAGGTTTCTATTCAGGAAAAAAATTTTGTGGGGCAGAAGTGTGCTCATACCTTAAAACGAACATTTCCACAAAAATCCGAATTTCCTCAGTTTTAACCCTTTTGCCCCCTTGTAAATTATTATGGTTATAGAATTTGTAAGAATATTACACTTTTTTCACCAAAAAGTATCATACTACGATTTTTTAGTTGTTCAGTACACTTTAGTAGGTGTATAGGTCCACAATTTTTTTTTTTTTGGGGGGGGAGGGGGGGGGGGCAGTTTACTGTAATTAGTTGATCCCACACTAGAGGTAAACAAATATTGTCGGACTTTTCTTTGAAGCCATGCGTATAAAACGTATGTATTATGTATCAGCAAAAGAAAAGAATACATTATATAAATGGTGCCTGTTTTGGAGGGTAACATATGAAATTGACACCCCAATGGTTTTCCGAGGGGTGTCAATTTCAAATGTTTGTAACCCTCAAAAACAGGCACCATTTATTTTATTATACTGAATGTCTTATTGATTTAGGATGTCAGCAAAAAAAAAAAAAAACGTCGATCGTCTTTACGTTCATGTATAGAAATCTTTCACACTCACCGGTTCACTAATCTCCTTATTGTTTGTTTGATACTCGAATTAGAGTCATTTATCATATAAAGTTTCGTTATTTCTGGCTCGCTAGCATGTTTCCTACACTAGCAAGCATGTATCGTCTGTCGTTTGTTGTTTTCAAGTAAGCTATATCGGACGCAAGCTTTTATTGACGTCAAGTTAATTCCAGTTCTTTCAAACGCGCAACTGACGTTTTGAGAATTCTACGGTGAACCGTACGCGCATAATTTCCACGCAGGTGGCATTACCGTTGTGTTACCCGTTGTCACGTGTGTTGCTAAGGCTCAGGGTAATCGAACGGATTGTTAACTGCGTCTAAACCAATCAGATTTTAGTATTTAACATGAAAGTATAATAATAAAAAATGCTAAATAAGAGCTACAGAACTTTTTAAAAAAAACATTAATTTTGAAGTTGTATACAAATACTGGGTGTATATTCAAAGTCATATTAGCTATTGACGTATTGTTATTGTTTGGCATTGCTCAGTAAAATGGACACGAAATACGTACGTGCATGTATAATTATAACACGTAAAATTCTACATCTTCATCCTTAATTAAAATCATGGCTTTTCCTTAAACCATGTGTGTATACAATGATATATCAGCCTATTCGAACTGCCATCAGGAAGATTTGGTCTACAGCAGTTGAGAAGTGAAAGTAAAGTTTTCACTAAATATCAGAAACAACATAAAACATTTAATGAAATAAATAAAGACACAGCAATTTTATTTATTTTTTAAATTAATACTCATACTGATTACATGTAGCTTTTGAGTAAATTCTTCAAGGAAAGCAAATCCTCTTTTTTTCAGGCATTATTAGAGCTATGAAGGTCCTAGGAAGAAATGTGGGGGTGGGGGTTGCAGCCACGAACCCACAAAAATTATATATAATTTCATTTTTCACTTAGGTTTGTTTTAAGGTGTGTGAAAAAACTCTCACAAGATTCGAACTCTATCCAAAGGTCAAGGTTGGGCATAATACTGAACCCATTTTTTCTCTTAATCTCAACATGTTAACCACTACGCTAAGAGGGCTTTTTGTCATCAATGTATGTTCGAGTGCTTTAGGTAAATCGTGTTGTTGAATTAAATATCTTTCCATAAATATTCGCTTTTTATATTGAATAGTTACTGACTCCAATTTTTTAAAACGTTAAATAGATTTTACATTAACTTTTCAATCTTTTAAACATTAATGTGGAATGGAGACTTGACCAGACCCATTTATATAAAAAAAACAAAACAATTTATAACCATTTTCCGGTAAATATGCGTAAATGTAAGTCAACGCAAGCTTAAAAAATATCAATTAAGTCATGCAATGAAATAGATGAATCAAACGTGTTAAAGATGACATAACTGACAACATAATTTTTGAAAAATAAAACTTTTCCGTGAATATTGGAAATTGAGAAATATAATGTCTCGGAGCGGGAGATTGTCCTCGCCTTTTACGTCCTCTTTCTTTTAAAAGGCATTTGAAGGTTGAATTAAAAGCTATAATTTCAGATTCAGTCTTTTTTTAATTTAATAGAAGTTAATGCTTTTGTCTTCCAATAAGATGTATAAACATGCTTAACTTTGGTTTCATCATGCCTTTTTTCCAAATATATACCTAGTATAGACATTTTAAATTGCTTCGTAGGTTTGGCCCCCCACTTTCCACAGGCAGGTCGCAGTATAGTTTAAAAATGAGGAAAGTGGTAGTGTTTGGTAAACCCCCCCCCCCCTTTAATTCGCTTCCGACGCCAATGCATTATAATTATATATTTGTATACTCACTAGTTTGCCACAATTGTCTTTATTAATAAAGGCCTCTTAACACAAAGAGAGACATATAGGAAAAGTAAAATTTTCGGCTTATTATAAGTTAATGATTTTTCTAGCTCATTATACTCAAAGGTGTGTTGTAATCTCAGTGATGTCTTTATCATAACAGTCCACAATAATGAATTTGTGGTGTATAGTAAAATTAATGTCCGGTAATGTCTGGCAACTTTTAGTGATCTTGTAATTTTTTTTACATTAATTTTGTTAATTTCTGAACAGCGTTACTTGGGACATCGCCCATGATGATGACTATCAAGTCCCAGATTCTTTTACGCGAATATTCAGAGGGTTTAATGTTGAAAATGATGGCTTAAGAGTTATTAACGAAATTGTATCTGTTGATGATGGTGTTTCATGTGGTAGAAAATGACTAAGTATTTATTTTCTTAACAATATAGTGAATGTTTCGGCAGAACTGCTTACAAGAATATCTTTTTGCAATAAAAATTCCATGCAAATTGAATTCAACCCAGGGACGTAGCAACAGGGGGGACCAGGGGGGGGGGGGGGCTGCCCAACATTACCTTTACTATAGTAATTATTCATGGGAAGGATGGTCAGCCCCCCCCCCCCCCACTTTTTACCATAGTATAGTGATATCAAGGAAATGTAGGGAAAAAATTGGAAGTGAAAGTAACTTGGCTTTGAAAAAGTTGGTCACACTACCCCCCCCCCCCCCCCCCCCCCCCCCCGGAAATAGGATTTTCGAGTTTGGGCAACACTTTTAATTTTCCGGTTTTTTTTTTTGGCTTGTCAACTTTTACAGGGGTAAGTTAAAAAAATTTTTTCTCTGGTTGGCCTCCCCACTTTCAAAAACGATGCTACGTGCCTGCAACCAGAATCTCTTTTTAAATGTACATTGGTTTGGTGGATATTTGTGCATTCTTGAGGTCATTTTTCAAATATTTCAAACACAAGATTTCGCAAAATTACTTCAAACAGATGTATAATGATTGTTATGAATGGGGTGCAAGCGCACTCTCATAGATGACTTATTTGGAAATAAATCCCATTATCTTATTTTATATTTGTCCGTAACAGAGTGGGGCGGTCAATATTATTTTGCCTAGTTTTGATACGTACATTTTTATTAAGATGCTGCCCATGGCTTTAAAATTTAAACACTGGCAAATTCCTGCATTAAATGAAAGTTAGAGGAAGCCACCCACCCCTAACAGAATAGAACTTTTTGAGGGGGTGTAGTCACAGGGGCCAGTGATTACTAGTATATTTACTTTTTATGTATTAACTATATAAATATATCTTTATATACAAATACGAAGCAAGAAATATTCCTTTTGGTGTATTTAGTGAGAAGGTAAAATCAAACATAGTATTACCGACCGCACGCAGTTTTTCAGGAAGATTGTTGCTGCATGTTAATTTTTTGTGGAGGTTTTCTCCTCCAACCCAACCCAAACTTACATTCAAAAACATTCAAAAAATTTGCTATTGGGCCTTGTATTGTTAGAATCGCACAAAATACGACTGGACATGTAATTCTATTAAACTGATAATGTCATACCTGGTAGTCAATTATCCATTATCAAGTCATTTCTGTGTTTACAGTCACATATTTTTTATTGCCCCATATGACGTTACGTCACGTTATACCAATTATGACGTTCCGTTCACAGTTTTCTAGTAAAACAATGCCATATTGCAAATTCTCTTAAAGAAAAAGTAAAATAGATATCAAAAAAAGAAAAACAGTTCTATAAAGCTTGAAGTCTATACTATGTGTTATCAAAATTTCATTTACTTTTTTAATGAGGCATTTTTTGACCTTTCGTGGGCTTAACTCTTTTGCGGAGTAATTACTGTTCACCCCCGTTTTATTTTTGCCCCGTTCGCCCTACTAATCACAGGAGGACGAAAATAAAACGGTAGAATGTAAGAAACACGGTATGATTTTTTTTTAAAGAATTGATATAGGGCGAATTTTAAATCTTTTCAGTGTGAAAGGGCGAAAATAACACTGCGAAAATAACCCTGTATGAATAAACTGCGAGAGATTTATAAAAATGGATTGAATTAAACATTTAACTCGATTATTTACCATTTTATGTATAATATTTCCATTTTATGCACAAAATGATTTGATATCAACATGCCCGTAGTCCTTCTTTGGGAACGGGGATCGTAATTTCTATTTTGATGTTAGATTTGTTTTTAAAAGCGGTAAAAGTTCTGTTATAGTGCGGTTTAAGAATCTGCTGCTGCTTTTACAGCCATCTTCAGACTAAGACATATATATACCTGACGTTACTTAATTTTTCTTTTAATAAAAATATATTAAGTAGAGATACATGCATATAATACATGTATTTTATTGAGAGAAAATTAAGTAATGTTAGTTGTTAGCCTGTGGATTTCTTCTTATGTTACGTTTGATGGCATTAATAATCTGCTACCTACATACAAGATAGATCTTAACCTAAGATGCAGCATAAATGTTGACATTCGGCTCGTTTATATCAAATTGCAAACTAATTATGTTGATGTGCAAGTGTTTCTCTTTAGAAGATCTAATGTTAATATTGGTACATTTAAACTTTCTAAAACCATTATATGGCATCAGATTCGACAAGGATTATGAAGACAGGCGACCTTTTTATATCAACATACGAGATGATTGATATGAACAGGTGCAACTTATTCACCATATGTAATTTTTTATCATTATCATATATTTATATGTAGGTATACGACTTTTTCACGAGTGATTGTGGACTTTAAAGATAGTCGGTGAACTTTAAGGCAGATGCTTTTTAAAAGGACACTACAGGTTTAGTGCATGGACGACGTTCCAACCGTTATTAAATGCAAACAGTAATAACTGAACAACTTTCTAATGCACATACAGACATAAAGGAGCTTTCAGTTGATGAATGAAAACGAAATTCACCAGTAACAGTAGAGGCATTTAAAAATGAATGAAAATTATCCAATGCAGGATATTTCCAGCGTACTTTTTATTACAGATTTCCAATAAAACAATCAATTGATATCAACTTAGAATTTCCGTTCATCAATACAAATAAAACAAAATAGATCTTCTGTCGTAACATGGTTACCTAGTGTGTTTTAATAGAAATATTTTAAGGATTTCTGATCCATAGCCAGGAAGGATAACTCCAAAAATTAATATTTAAATTGAAATGCATCAAAATGAAGCTTGAAAATAATTATTTTTTCATGCAACAATTTTTATTTTCATTTTATTTATCTTTATAAGATTCAATGTATTTGGAAGTCTTAGCAAAGGTCTTATAAAAGTTGACATTTGTACCCTACAAAAGGAAAAAAATAAAATTGAATACAGTTTTAGGGAAATAAGATTTTATTGAATCCAGCCATAAAATACGAAAGCCCAGAAGGCTCATTCGAGATTCAAGTTTCGAAATACGAGATTCGAAATTTGAGATTCTTAATTCGAGTCTCGAAATTCAAGATCCAAACTAACCAATTAAAAGGGGGTTCAACATTTGATTACTCCCCTTTGTTATGTTTTTACTTTCAAGAAATCTTTGAATATATTTTGAACAAAAGGGTCATTTGGTCAAATGATAATGCAAGAAAAAAATGTTTTATGTAATAAAACGAAATAAAAATAAAAGTTGGATTACATTTTGAAAAATACATATATGATTTTTTTTCTCATTAAAAAAAGTAAATACGTATATATGGAATATTATATGGTCTTATTGTTGACTTGCGGAACAAGTAGGTCGACTATTTTTTTTAATCAGATCATTGCTGAGGGAGAATATTGTATCTGATTATAATTAGATATGAAATACTAGTATTATGAATCGTATCCACACTGCACAGTAATTCAAGGGTATATATTTCATCTATAATGGGTACATTTGTGCAGTGAGACTTGACTGCTGAATCGAACTGTAGTGTTACAAGGTTTCACGAGTATATTTTAGTCTTTGGTCATAACGGTATGGCCAGAGACTAAAATTTAAAACCATAACGCTATAGTTCTACATCTAATTTAGACTCATCTACTATTGATATAAGACAACATAAATGCCACATTTATTTTAATTCATATTGCCAATCTGTATTGTATTTATAATGTTAAATTAATTCAAGAAATCAAAGCCTTAGATTAAGATTAGTAATTAAATACTTAAGTTTTATGTATTTCCTCAATCAGGAAAACGAACGCGATTTTTGTGTTTCAATACTACGTCGCCTTTCAAATTTTACAAAGTAACATTTTCAGTGTGTTTGGAAAATAGGCAGGTGGGGTTGGTAGGGGTGGGCTTATTGTGAATCTTTAGACACTTGACACCTATTTATAACTTTGTTTTTATGTCAATAACCCGGAAACAAAGTAGACAATACAAAAATATATATACTCCTGATATATGTATTCTATTTAATATTTAAGACACCATAATATAAATTGAAACAATATATCTTGCTGATCAATAATCTAATGATAAATTTAATTTCCTTCTAATATATATAACACTCTTTCTTGCATTGAAAATTAATCAAATGACTCATTTGTTATTAATATATTAAACGATTTCATGATAATAAAATCACAATAAAGGGGAGTAATCAAATGGTAACCCGCTTTTGATTGGTTTATCTGGATTTTGAATCTCGAAACTCGAATTTCGAATCTCGAATTTAGAATCTCGTATTTCAAATCTCGAATTTCGTATTTCGAACCTCTAATCTCCAATGAGCCTTTTGGGTTTTCGTAATAAATACCTATGCTTTTTTGCATAATATGAAATTATAAGTGATTTGCGGTGTCTTGCAATGATAGCAAAAGCTGTCTACACTATGTATTATACAATACATGGCAGAAATAGAGGACAAAAATACCAAATAAGAATAAAAATCCTGACAATTTCTTTGAATGCTTGGATACCTATTGTTTTTTTTTTCAACCTAAAATTAGTAGAAAAAAAATATGTTATAAAAAGTGGGATGTAAAATACTTCAATATTCTATTCATTAAACACGCATTGCCATATCCGATATGTACAGATAATAATATTAATGAAATCATGGGAATGGTTTACATTCTGGGGGAACGTATTGTTTAAACTGAGAGAATGAAATACAATCCGAGATAAGGGAGACTGTAACTTGAGGGAACGAAATGATAAATATATATTATTACAACAGTAACTTGATCCGAACGGTCGTATCACGTCGAGTTGACAGGCGCGGATCATCAGATCTAACGAGACGCGAAGCGTCGAGTTTGATCTGATGATCCGCGCCTGTCAACTCGACGTGATACGGCTAAATTCAACAGTAAAACTGGGTGATACACCTTAGGTATATAATAATCTCTTAGAACGAACTGGCAATTCGTTTTAACAGATTGTCTATCCGAGAGAACGGATTGTACAATTCGAGAACTCGGTTTACTTTTATACATTTTTAAAAATCATATGTACCGTCATGGTTTTCGTACTTTTGATATCAGGCACCAACCTCCTTGTATTTAATTCATTTTATCTAGTTGAATTTCGAGCTTTTCCATACTCAGAAATAAACAATTGAAGATCTTATTGCAGGTCGCAAAAACATCTCATATTTGCATTTCAAATAGCCGAAATATGGCTGAAATATCGCCGACTCGGCGTTAATCAATAAACAGATATTAATACAACTGCAGATATTAGCGGGGTATTGGACATTTGCGGAATAGCGTACAGTGTACAACAGACTTCAGACTTCGGGCTTTAAATAAGGGGGAGCATCTCAAAGTGTAGAATTTATAAATCTTTTGCAATTGATATTATGGTTATCAATAAACAGCATATTTCTGCGACATTTATAAATAGGTCTGGAAATGAGGAACACTTGAATCACTTTAATGTTTCAGTCATAGTCTTTAAATTGGAACTCGCATCGAAAATGTATTTTCCTTTTCTCTCTTATTCACATCCTTATTCAATTATTCTTTACTTATTAAATTTTATTATTTATACTGGACTTTCAACATTTTTCTTTTAAAAATTGTTTTCTATATGCATGTTTTAACACCCTCTCCGAAAAAAGAGAAAAGGGTATGCCTAATGTATATCAAATTTGAAATAAATAGTGATGTACATTTGACTTTGTTCGAAACATGATGCAGATTCCTGATCTACTCAGCTTTCACAAATTTATACCGATTCAAATTACCTGGTTCAATTCATTTGAATAAGCTTGTCACCTACCCACCCCCACCCCCAATATACACATATCTTCAAATCCACATGCCTATTCTGTACATATTTTATATATCAAATAACTGGAGACATTAAGCTCTTAGTATCTTTAACATTTCTTTTATTCAATATTCAAGAAGACAAAAAAAAAACCACCCAATTATTTGATATAATATTTGAGAGACAGATTTTATTTATTGTCATTAACCTTGGATTCTAAATGTCCACTTTATTTAAAATAGGCTATTTTAGTATCGGTTTTTATACAGTAAAATATTAAAGCTTTGTCAAAATCCATGCTTTCTACTCAATTCATTTTCCAACGAAAAATGGCCAAGCAAATAGAACTTAAAGAGTATTATGCAAGTAATATATGACTTAAATTTCTGTATGCAGAGTGTAAAATATCCCTTATCTAATAGATTTACCCTTCAATCTCAACGCGTACTTTATTTGAGGTATAGAAACTACATGTACCATACCACAAAAAAGGGAAAGTAAAAAAACTTACCATGATTGTATACTTTTTTTATTGGGACAAAATTTATCCAGTTTTTAGACAATATTGACGCCGTTTTTCTCAGTTTCAAATAATCTAAATTTAAAAAAATTATTTATCACATTGAACGGAAGTGGTATCTTCAGTTTGCATATTAGAAAGAAATTGAAAGTGAACTTGAAATATAGCGTCTGTACAAGTTAATTTCTGAGATTGTAGTTGTTTGTAGTTCATTAATGATACTTTTCAATTTACACCCATTCTCAATATAAGGGCACAAATGCCTCTCTGATTTTTTAAAAAATGAAGTTCAAGATAACAATTTTTCTATCAATTACCTTTGAAAGAAAGTATCCGAAGATTTTGTTTCCAGATTTTTTTCATCAAATATTAAAACATGGGTTAATGACAAGACGGTAAAGTACAGGGTGATTTTATTCAGAAATGTAGCTTGAAATGTACGTTACTCTTTCTTCAATGTCCAAAAAAATATGTAAAAAAAATGTAGTCATTAAAATCACAATTGGAATATCTCATCTTAACACCAGCACATCCTACCAACTCTGTCAGCAACATATTTTCGCGGCATACGAACGTGCGTTTGATTTTTCCTTTCAAAAAACAAAGGTAACTTTTTGATCCAGATGTATAAAAACATTTTTTAAATGTATGCTTTAAATTCTTCTCTCTGTTTAGTTAAGAGCGATCAGTTTGGAATCTTGTCATTTTTTATAGATACTGGAACCTAACATGTACATGTAGTAAAATTCTATTTTGTAGTTACTTCTTTTTTAACATATATCCATGCCGATTTAGAAAACTATGTAAATGTAACGTACATTTCAAGATATATTTCTGTTTAATAAAAAGCTTAAAATTCATCTAAAATTCATTTAAAAATTCATCGTTTTGTTTCAGTTTATTCCAAAAAAGATTCTCTATGTAATCACATTGCGTTATATGTCACAATAACCACTATAAAAACACGATTGCCTCAGAATATGAGTAGGTAACGTACATTTCAAGCTTGTAATAATATGTGAATTAGTAATAAGAAAATATTGAAAAAAGCAATTATTGACATAAAAATCATATCAATGAAGCGTTTTAAGGCAGTAATATAAGAAATCATAATGTAACGAACGAGGTTATTGTCATCAACTACATGACTGTCACGTCACTTCGGTAACGTTCATTTAATATATTATTGGGGAGTCCCCTCCACCTCAGTTCATTACCATTCTTTTGTGCTGTTTCGCTGAAATTGACACCGGTCGTAGCCTAGTTACTTCTAACTGTGTGCAAGGGTACAGACAAAAAAATATAAGAGTCAGATGTATTTTGCTATGATCCAACAAATGTTCGTGTTTGGTCATTGAAACTTAACATAAATCTATTCCGAATATATCCATCGACAGTCTTGTTAACAATTTCATTTAGTATGTTGCAGCATCGCTTTTCAAAACGCAAACATACGTGCTTTTCAGCAGATCTGGAAAAATATAACCCAAAATGCAATGATTCAAACAAAACTGAGTATTCAGTATTTGAAATGTACGTGACCGTCTTGTGTTCTGGGTTTATTTGTTTTGTTTCTTTTTCTTTTCTTTTCTTTTTTTCTTTTTTTTTTACCAATTATAAGCCTATGCATACCTTGTTTTAAATTATCAACAACAATTCAATTAATATTGACGAAAAGTCGCATATGAAAAGTAAACAAACTGCAAAAAGTTTGCCAAAGATGAATTTAAGACACTTAGAAATAAATTTTCTAGCATGTGGTAACAGTTAAAAACATTTACGAGGATTGGAGGTGCATTTAGATGGATTTATGTGGCCAGTTGTCAAATGGATTGTAACGATAATTTTGTTTCGCTCGTGTAAACGCAATTCATTGACTTAATTTAAAAAATTGTCAGTTAGAAATACATAAAATGTACGTTACCATACGTAACGTACATTTCAAATATAAAAATCAATTCTCTTCCACAAGCATACGTTAGACACGCAATATGTTGATACTATTTGAACCTGCAAATCATAAGAAATGCATCATACAGGTTTCGTATTCAGAAATATATACCAGGTATCAAAATTATATTACATAATAATTGACATTAATATATTTTTTTCCTCAGCAGAGACGTTTCTTTTCATTAATTTTGGGATTTAGCCGACCTCCAACCTTTGAAACTTTCCTTTGTGTACACATTCGAGTGTGTGAAAGTATTAGAATACATGAAAATTCGTGCGAGATTCACTTAATTCGAATTTCATGGTAACGTACATTTCAGTCACGTACATTTCAAATGATCACTTTTCATGTAAATAATAGTTTTTAATTGTGTTAAGCAAAACGTCTTTGCCAGTTTACAGGATACAAGGGGTTGCTTATTCAGAGTCGTCTCATATTTTCTACTTAATATGTATTCTTAATGGAAGAATATAGGTAACGTACATTTCTTTCTTATCTCTACGATTGAAAATGTCTTTGATTCCGTAAACATATTTATAAAAGTTGCTCAAGTTGTTTTATTTCATGTTACATTATCTAAGTAGGAGTAATTAATCCTTTGAAATTTCAAATTTAGCCCATCAATAAATAAAGGAGAACAAAACTATCAGGTGTATAATCTTTGTGTTTGTTTGTAATGTGGTTGAAATAGAATTAAGCGACAGGGACATTGCACAATAAAAATTATTTATTATCACAAAGAAAATGTATTTATTGTTATGAAAAGAAATATATATGATACAAGGTTTAACTTATCAGAAAATTTTTACTTGAGAATCAAAACTATATATTACACAGAGGGGATTCAGAATAATATTTGCCTCGGCGACAGTAACGTACATTTCAAATAGGCTACTATATTTGAATTTGGAACTCCTTAAATACCCTTTCAGATCGATAATTATATGAATTCTTATTCATTGTTATATGACTATTTATAATGTTGATTTAAAAATTACATCAGTGGTATTTCTTTTAAATGAAAATGAGGCGACATTATTTGAGCCCTTATATTGAGAATGGGTGTTTAATAATGCATACTTAAATATAAGTTATTTCAAGAGGGTCCGATGTTTACAAACAAATTTTAGGCAAACTTTCTAATTAAACAAGCCCAAATACGAATTCAAAATTCTTCAATTTAATTTTTAATTGTTATCAGAGGCCTACATGTATACTATTTCAGATGATTTGTTATAGATTCATATTTTTTTTAAATTTTTTTAAGCTGCTCCCTTAGAAAAGTCCGCCTTTACATATCTGAAGTCCGAAGTCCGCTATTCGTTGTACGCTATTTCGCAAATGTCCATTAATATCGGGTAGTATACACGATTTCGCGGATAATACCCGATTTCGAGTATTCTCTCCGACCTGTTAAATTCATATTAATTATCTTGTATTTCAATATAAAAAAGTCGCCTGTCTTCATAATCCTGTTGCATCTGCTGTTGCATCTGATGCCATATAATGGTGTTAGAAAGTTTTCGTGTATCAACATTAAAATAAGATCTTCAACAGTGAAATACTTGCATATCAACATAATTAGTTTGCAAGTTGATATACACGAGAGGAATGTCTACATTTATGTTGTATCTTAACTTAATCTATCTTGTATGTAGGTGGCAGATTAATGCCAGCAAACTTAACAAAAGAATAAATCCACAGGTAACTGATATTACTTAATTTTCTCTAAATAAAATATTATACATGTACCTCTACCCAATATGTTTATTAAAAGAAAAATAAGTAACGTCAGGTACCCATCTCTTAGTCTAAAAATGGCTTCTAAAGCACGCCTGCAGCAGATATCTTTAAACAGCTCTATAACAGAACTCTAAAAACTTTTTAAAACTAATCTTACACCAAAAAATGGGGATTTAGATCCCTTTCCCAAAGAAGGATTAAGGACATGTTGATATCAAGTCATTCTGTGCAAAGGATAGAAATATTATACATATAAATAGTAAATACTCGAGTTATATGTTTAATTTTATTCATTATTATAAAGCTCTCGCACTTAATTACGCCAAAAAAGTTGGTGTTGTAGAACCATGTATTAGGACAGGTTAACTTGAGATTAAATTCACAATGTTAATGGACGGTTGGAGTCTTAAGTATATATTCAACATCTCTTCTTAAGGTGCCACCGACATGCATAACAACAGACAAGTAGTCCTTGTTTTAGAAAGGGATCTAGCTACAAATTGACACATTTCTTTGAGAAATTATGCAGCGCCACCAAACGACTATTATCGCGAGTTCATTTAAATTTGTTAATTTGGTGGAAAACCATAAAACTGATTTCATGCACTTTTATTCAAATTTGTTAATTTGGTGGAAAACCATTTATCTTGATTCCATGCACTTTTATTTCTATGGCAATTAAGGACATTGACAACGTTTCTGGCTTTCGAATTATAATTATTTGTTGCACATTTTAAAGTTCATCGAAATATATTGCAAAGAAAGTTGTTCGTTATATATATATATATATATATATATATATATATATATATATATATATATATATATATATATATGCTTTTTAGCTCACCTGAGCCCAAAGCTCAAGTGAGGTTTTCTGATCAAAATGTGTCCGTTGTCTGTCGATGTCGTTGTCGTCGTCGTTGTTGTTGTTGTAAACTTTTCACATTTTCATCTTCTTTTCAAGAATTACAAGACCAATTTCAACCAACTTGGTACAAAGTATCCTTGGATAAAGAGGGTTCAAGTTTGTTGAAATGAGGGGACATGCCCTCTTTCAAGAGGAGATAAATATGAATTAGTGAAAAATTAATGGCATTTTTAAAAAGTCTTCTTCTCAGAAACCACTGGGCCAGGAAAGATGAATATGTAGAATATTCTCACTGGAAAACAATTATGAAATTTGAAAGAAAGCCAATTTTGAAGTTTTTTTCAATAAGTACAAAAATCTCCAAAGTGAAAAGGTCAATGTAATTTGGTATCAAAGGAGAGGTCTTGCCACATAAAATACTTAATATGTAGAGCACCTAGCCCTAAAAGTTCAGAAGTTATGGCGAAGGTTCAATTTTTTTTTAAAGTAGGTCAAACTCCAAGGTCAAGGTCAAAGGGCAAAGTTCTTGATATGAAATGAAAGGTCTTGTCACAAGGATTAAATATGCAAAGTATAACACTTAAAAAAGGTTTTGGTCAAGGTTTGCTTATTTAAAGTAGGTCAATCTCAAAGGTTAAAGTCAAAGGGTCAAAGTATCCAATGAAGGGTCTTCTTACAAGGATTACGTATAAGTAGTATGAAAGCCCTATCCCATACCCTTCCAAAATAATGGCCAAGGTTAAAGGTATTTTACAAGTACGGAATTCTACAAGGTCAAGGTCAAAGGGTCAAGGTTGTTGGTATCCTATGAAAGGTGTTTTAACAAAGATTACATATGTGAAGTATAAGCGTTCTGGTATCTACTGTTCAAAAGATATGGCCAAAGTAAAAGTTTAAAATTTTCATGTAAAAGTGGGTCAATCTCCAATGTCAAGGTCAAAAGGTCAAATTCGGTGATACCCAAAGAAAGGTCTTGTCACAAGGAAAACACATGTGAAATATGAAAGTCATAGCTCAATTTATTCAAAAATTATGGGCAAGGTTAAAGTTTTTGCGGACAAACAGAGAGACAGACAGACAGACGGACCCGACAAAAACTATATACCACCGAAACTTCGTTTACGGGGGCATAAAAATCTTTTTCTAAAGAATATAAAAGCCATGATTATTGTTATTTATATGAAAGCATCTTCAGGTAGTATATTATAGAACTAAATTTGTTCAATTCATAACATCCAAGGGTAGGGAAGTGTCTCAAGGGTTGATCAAAGTTTTTCATAGGAAAATAAAGGGGAAAATCTTAATAACAGAAAAGCTATGTTGAGTCATATTGACTTGTAAGTATCCTCATGTATTGAAGATTTAAATTTGCTCAAATCATGAGTACCCTTTGGGGTAGGAGGGAAACAATGGGAGTCAAATTCAAATTATTATTAGATATTTATACAAAGAAAATGCTTAAAAAATCTATAAAAATCCTTTTCCCCAAAACTTTATCAAAAAGTTATATGCAGAATTGATATGGAAGCATTCTCATGTAGCATTAGAATTAAAGCCACCTCCCCACCCCCACCCCAACTCTTTAGTAAACTTTTCAATTCTGATCTGATTTGAGCTTTTTCCTAGCTGATGTGCTCAGGTGGGCGATGTGGCCTCTGGGCCTCTTGTTACTTAATGGATCCTTGGTATAACTTTTACCTAAATGTCTTTTCGAAAAGGTCTGCTGATTTTGCATTACTGTAATTTGGTAAGTTTTATGGTCATTTGAAATTATACGAATGGTTGCTTATACCAGAAAAATAATTAAATATTAAATGTTGATTTAATGATTCATAATCAGAAATATTCAAATTTCAATCTCTAAGCTTGTTTCTTTCTTCACCTGTCAATATGCCACGTCTGGAATTAGGGGTGTAACAGAAGGTAGGGGTCTTTATATAAAAGACCATGCATCTCAGGCCTTTAAGACTTCGAAGAGCACCGATTTAAGGTAATTAAAATTAAATTAATTAAATTTTGGAAAGGGAAATGTGTTTCTCTACATGTTTGAAATTTTTTACTTGAAAAAAAATTCTTCTGTGTTAACTTTTTTACTTTATGGAAATTGGTTTGAAATATTGAATACATATAAAAATGAATATTTTTGCATTATCCTTAATCAATATTTCTTTAATTAGTCACTAGATAAAATCTAAGATGATGTCCATTCTCTCTGTCGTCTTGATCGTGGTAGTGGTCACTTTTCAAGCTGGACAATGTTTCTTGCCTGGGGGAACTGTTTACACCCGATGGGGCCGCACGACGTGTCCAGCGACAGCAACAATTATCTATTCAGGTAGGATTTACTGTTGACAAAATTGTCCAAAGTATATACTGATCAGGTAAGAGTCACTGCTTCCGTAATATCGCGAGTACCTCGCAGTTTTCCAACTTACTGCCACTGTTTGCGGGAGAGTCGAGAAAACTCTAGAATTTGGGGACACATGAGATTGTTTACAGTAGTAACAATCAAATGATTTAATTAATTCAATGCCGAATGTATATAATAAATTTCCAAGAAATGGACTCTAAATAGTAGATTGTCGACTAAGGAAAGTTTAGAATATTTTATCAGCTTTAAAATGTGACGATTTTCATTAATGAAAATTTGATAAGAAAAGTCCGCTTAGTTAAAATATCATTTAAAATGTAATATTTGAGGATTATCTCGACTCAAAAATTAATTAAGCTGGTTCAGCGATTTTTAAGCAAGGTATTCCACCAGGATTTTTTACTTATCCGTCCTTATAAACTCTACAATTACCTATCTTGCATTGTACTCAATAGCACATTGTCTCCATCCAACAGACGTTTCCTTCCTCCATCGCGAAAGAGTTCCGCTAAGTTGAGTAATCGCGAAATTAAGTATTACCCACAGACAGCAACTTTAATTTATTCGGTTATCAATTGCGGTGGGTTGGCAAGAATTTTCCAAAGTCAGCAACCGTGATCTGTACCGTAAGATGTACTGATTCTGAAAATTGCCAAAGAATGGTGAAGCATGTCTACAAAATGTTGTGGTATCCTGCATGTTTACACAATTATTTTGCATGTTGACATAAATAATTTTCATGAAGGATATGGAGATAACGAACAGTATTCAATCTCAAAGTCCATAAAACAATACAAAATAAGAGCAGAGCAAACACGGACCCTCGAAACATCAGAGGTGTATATTCATGTTGCATGTTTACATGTCTCTTCGCCACAATGACACGTCAAAAAGAATCAAACTGTTTGACATTTTATTTAAAATGCGTACAATTTAAATGCACTTTGAGGAGGAAACTATTTTATTTTCTACACTTTAAGACGAAAAGGAGTGATAATTAAAAGTTAACAAAGTCCGCGGATTTTCAAGTGTAACCTGCCCCACCCCAGGTTAAGCAGTACGAGTATAATTTAGGTAGATACTAAGTTTATTCCTTAAATAGAAATAAAGGATTACTTTGAATGGTTTTTAGGTTATGCTGCAGGAAGTCATTATAGGCACACAGGAGGGGCAGTTGAACCGCTCTGTTTACCGACAAATCCAGAGTGGGAGATCCATAACACAGAGGTAGAATATTCAAGAGGACTGGTCTATGGAGCCGAATACGAAACTCTCCATAGTCTGGTAATGACCGATGTCCACGACCATGATGTGCCCTGTGCTGTCTGTAGGACTCAAAACAACGAGTCCGTCTTAGCTATTCCAGGTATAGATATTATTTTTAAAGTTTAAATCAATGATATGTTCAAGGTCAAACTGAGAGACATGAAACTAGAATCGTTGATATTTTCTAATGTTTCTATGAAAGTTTTGGAATTCGCATTGTTTACATTTACCGCTACTACATCCGAGAGTGACACTAACAGTTTACTTGAACTGGTTGTAAGTTCAAATTTGGTCTGCAACTGACCTTAATCTACAAGAAATGGGTAGCAATTGTTCCTTCGATATGAGCTCGTCACTTGAAGTGAAAGTTACTGGTCCCTAGGATGGGGTCTTAAAAAACCGAGGACCCGTATCACGGCAGGTAAAGATTCCACTGCTCAGTGGACCAGAATGCCATGTATAAGTCAAAATCTGAAGCCCTTCACGGGTATTTTTAAAATTACGTCTGTACACATAGTGAAAACTTATCGAATAGGGCGTAAAACAACATATTAAGCTATGTTTTTTCTGGATTCTATTAAATTGGACACTTATGAATATTATGAAGATTCTGAATAATGTAGAATGTCTTCTTCATTTTTTATTATACTCCAAAGCAAGAAAATCTTGTTATGCCGGGTGGAAAGTAGAATACTGGGGGTATCTGATGTCTGGAAATTTCCAACACCCTGCTGCCTCCACCTTCACCTGTATGGACGCTGAACCCGAGTCTGTGGTAGGGGGGCATGGAAACGCCAACGGTTACCTATTCTATACAGTGGAAACTCAGTGCGGCAGTTTGACATGCCCACCATACAGAAATGGATCGGAATTATTGTGTGTCGTTTGTTCTGAAAACTGAGACAAAAGTGTCGATTGAATATGAAACTAAATACAAAAATGTATGTTTTGGCCGAATTTTTATGATTTACATTTTTTTCAATTGAAATTGTTTTCAAGCCTTTTTCTTTTTTGAAAATAAACTTATACTGTGATGTATGTCGTTTGTAATTGATTCACAGTCTTCAGATACAGCAAAATGGGGCAATTGGACATTTGCGGAATAGCGTACAGTGGACATCAGACTTCAGACTTCGGACTTTAAATAACAGGGACCTTCTCAAAGTGTGGAAATTATAAATCATATTTGCATTTGGATTAATAATGCAATGGCATTTGATATTGTGGTTATAAAAAACAACATACTTCTGTGATATTTATTAATAGGAAATGAGGAACACTTGGATTATTTTAATGTTTCAGTCAGTCTCTTTGGAAACGAAACTCGCGTCAAAAATGTATTTTCCTTTTCTCTCTTATTTACTTCTTCATTTAATTATTCTTTACCTTTTCAGTTTTATTATTAATAATTGAATTTTAAGATTTTTTCTGTTTTAAGAATTGTTTTCTATATGCCTGTTTTAACACCCCCCCCCCCCTCCGAAAAAAAGAGAAAAGGATGTGTCATAATGTATATCGAATTTGAAATAAATAAAGAGTGACGTACATTTGACTTTGCTGGAAAATTGATGCAGGATTCCTGATATACTCAGCTTCATCAGATTTATACCAACATCAGTTACCTGGTTCAATCCATTTGAATAAGCAAGGCTTATATACAGACTTAGCATCAGAACTCAAATTCTAATTTTGCTTTATAAAATTAAATTAATTAAAAAGCCAGTTGAAGCCACCCTTCCACAAGCACACATTTTTTGGCACAATACTTGTGTTAAATTAAAGTTTTAAAATTTAGCTTTGTGGAATCCAAATTTATTATTAGTAAGAACTTAACATCATGTAAAATTTTCAAAACAGAAATCAAGACAAAAATCAGGTGAAAAGCTGAGAAGCAAACACCGTTAGATTGAATGTAAAAAAAAAATAATAATCCTTGACGACAACTAAATATAATCGTCTGGCATCTACCAGAAAAAAAAAGAATATTTAGAGGTATAAGAAGTCTCATTTTTCCGTTTTGGCGTTTTTTTTAAGGGGATGAAGGATGTATGGTCACGTGACTCAGTTGATTTACGTCATAATCTCTGATAAAATATGTACAAAACGAGATTGAAACCACAGTACTTGTATAATTTTTTTGACTGTTTGTTTGCGTTCACCATCTAGTATAAAAATATCTGAAAACATTCAAAATTTCTTACAAATGTTATCAAATTACGGAATAGATTAATCCACTCTGCCGTTTCCCTACTCTGCGCGTCCAGTGCGTCTTTGACGTCATAGTGGATCTCTTAGTTCAGTAAGATCATACACGGTAAAAACGGGTAGTATAAAATCATAAAAACGGGCCATAATATGTACATGGTAGGGTATTTTGTAAATTTCAGAACGCAAAAAATATTTTTACATGGTTGTTGACCGAAAAGTTCTGTGGGTTTGTCTTATTTCGCTTAGTTCAGGAATGTGTGACGTCATAGTTGGGTTTTCCCGTACTCGAGAAATGTAAACATGACACGTTTTTCTCATGATCATGACTCGTTTAACTTTGCCCCGTGCAATATTGAGCTCAGCTTTACCAATCGATATTTTTACAGTTAATCAATACAATGACGACCTTGAACTTCGACGTAAATGTTCAAATATTGAATGATAGGATTTTTTGCAAATTAATTTTTTTATGGTTTAAGTTGTCCTAAAAAAGTCGTAAATTTCCGTCTCCAGATGTGGTGTTACAAAAGAATCTTGCTTTTTCGAATTTTTAACCCTATTCATACTCTAAAATATTTTAAAAGACACATTTCCGCTGGTATATTTTTTATCTATGGTGAAAAATTTCAATTATCGACCGAGTAATGGACCCAGAAACACGGAGAATAAAAACTCCGCTCAGACACTGTGGGGTATGGTATTTGTCACTCAATATCTCAGAAATAAGTCTAGAAACCTATTGATATGTCTGCTCTATAGTATGTAGGACATACTAAATAAGATATGTACAAAATATGAAAAAATTAAATGACAGGTATTTTTTCAGCTAAAGGTCCTTCATCCCCTTAAATTGTGGCCTTTTCATTTTTTATATGAACAAAATTACACTAGACTGGATTAATTTCGCTATAACAATACTTTCAATAGGCTTGTTTAAAAATTACATATGTTGCAATCAGAGGATATACTAGTGATTTAAGGAATTCGGTAAAATTATGGAATTAAGACTTATTTTTATCAGGTCAATTCTTTTTTTTAACACCTAATTACTTATGTGTTACGCATTAAATAAAGTAATATATTGAAGTTTCTTCAAAATTTCTTGAAGAATAATTTCTCGATCGTCAACAACTGCATCTTTACACATATAAGTGAAGTTTTTTAAAATCCAAAGCCTACAATATTTAGTTCCTTATTGTTTTCCAAATATAAGCTTTAAATTTTCTCCGTGTAATATTGAAAATCGGTGAACACGATTTGTTTTAGGCTAATGTGTAAAGTCACCTCTTTAAGAACATCTTTAAGTTCAAATTTAAATCAAAAATAGTCCTTGGAACTGTTTAGGTTTCTGTGTCTTTATTTTCATTTGCAAATTAGCTCATCAAGGAGTAACAAGCATACAATTAGCGCAAAGTAGGTACATAACACGAAATGAATTATTCAATTTTTAATAAGCAGAGCAAAATCCTTGGTAAGTAGTGAAAAATGTGTTTGCATAAGTTTGGAGATGTAAACACCATATGCAGGGACATTACTATATATAAGAAAAGGTGACGACGGAAAAGCCCAAGTTATTTCGTTTGTCACACCAATTCGTTGTAAGATGACACTTGTCGTCAATAGTCAATGAAAATTCGTATTATTTTAAACTGAGGGAGATAACGAATGAACATAAGAATGAAAGTAACTTCTCATATGAATTCATAGTCGATATATCTAAACGACAAATTTGAGGGCACAGCAAGCAATTTCTTCTTTTTGAATATAATTTATGTTTTGAATAGAATTTAACTTAAAAGTAATACAAAAACTGGTAACATAATATAGGAGCACAATTAGTGCCCATTGGCATTCCGACACTTTGTTGGAGATAAGGCCGCCGCAGACTAAATACAAATGAGGAACTTCATCATTTGTTTGAAATATATTTCATTCATATGAAGCCTATCATTTCCCCATAACTCCAGCATTCTTTTAATATTTCAAACTTCAGAGTACCTGTGTGTAGAATCAAAGTGACTTTAAAAAGTATTTGGTTAGTGACCAATCAAAGAATCTGAACATTTCCTACCTCCATTTTAATAAAGATGTAGTTATTTTTTATTTCAAAATCTTATTTTCTTACAGCATAAACGATAGAAATTTAACCTGTTTTGAACCTCTATCCCCTCAATTTCATGAAAAAGTGTACGCCTCATTTATGAATAGATGATGACGACCTTGAACTTCGACGTAAATGTTCAAATATTGAATGATAGGATTTTTTGCAAATTAATTTTTTTATGGTTTAAGTTGTCCTAAAAAAGTCGTAAATTTCCGTCTCCAGATGTGGTGTTACAAAAGAATCTTGCTTTTTCGAATTTTTAACCCTATTCATACTCTAAAATATTTTAAAAGACACATTTCCGCTGGTATATTTTTTATCTATGGTGAAAAATTTCAATTATCGACCGAGTAATGGACCCAGAAACACGGAGAATAAAAACTCCGCTCAGACACTGTGGGGTATGGTATTTGTCACTCAATATCTCAGAAATAAGTCTAGAAACCTATTGATATGTCTGCTCTATAGTATGTAGGACATACTAAATAAGATATGTACAAAATATGAAAAAATTAAATGACAGGTATTTTTTCAGCTAAAGGTCCTTCATCCCCTTAAATTGTGGCCTTTTCATTTTTTATATGAACAAAATTACACTAGACTGGATTAATTTCGCTATAACAATACTTTCAATAGGCTTGTTTAAAAATTACATATGTTGCAATCAGAGGATATACTAGTGATTTAAGGAATTCGGTAAAACTATGGAATTAAGACTTATTTTTATCAGGTCAATTCTTTTTTTTAACACCTAATTACTTATGTGTTACGCATTAAATAAAGTAATATATTGAAGTTTCTTCAAAATTTCTTGAAGAATAATTTCTCGATCGTCAACAACTGCATCTTTACACATATAAGTGAAGTTTTTTAAAATCCAAAGCCTACAATATTTAGTTCCTTATTGTTTTCCAAATATAAGCTTTAAATTTTCTCCGTGTAATATTGAAAATCGGTGAACACGATTTGTTTTAGGCTAATGTGTAAAGTCACCTCTTTAAGAACATCTTTAAGTTCAAATTTAAATCAAAAATAGTCCTTGGAACTGTTTAGGTTTCTGTGTCTTTATTTTCATTTGCAAATTAGCTCATCAAGGAGTAACAAGCATACAATTAGCGCAAAGTAGGTACATAACACGAAATGAATTATTCAATTTTTAATAAGCAGAGCAAAATCCTTGGTAAGTAGTGAAAAATGTGTTTGCATAAGTTTGGAGATGTAAACACCATATGCAGGGACATTACTATATATAAGAAAAGGTGACGACGGAAAAGCCCAAGTTATTTCGTTTGTCACACCAATTCGTTGTAAGATGACACTTGTCGTCAATAGTCAATGAAAATTCGTATTATTTTAAACTGAGGGAGATAACGAATGAACATAAGAATGAAAGTAACTTCTCATATGAATTCATAGTCGATATATCTAAACGACAAATTTGAGGGCACAGCAAGCAATTTCTTCTTTTTGAATATAATTTATGTTTTGAATAGAATTTAACTTAAAAGTAATACAAAAACTGGTAACATAATATAGGAGCACAATTAGTGCCCATTGGCATTCCGACACTTTGTTGGAGATAAGGCCGCCGCAGACTAAATACAAATGAGGAACTTCATCATTTGTTTGAAATATATTTCATTCATATGAAGCCTATCATTTCCCCATAACTCCAGCATTCTTTTAATATTTCAAACTTCAGAGTACCTGTGTGTAGAATCAAAGTGACTTTAAAAAGTATTTGGTTAGTGACCAATCAAAGAATCTGAACATTTCCTACCTCCATTTTAATAAAGATGTAGTTATTTTTTATTTCAAAATCTTATTTTCTTACAGCATAAACGATAGAAATTTAACCTGTTTTGAACCTCTATCCCCTCAATTTCATGAAAAAGTGTACGCCTCATTTATGAATAGATGATAAATAAACTTTTTTAAAATGAAATTTTAAGAATTGTATTTCCAATCATTTTATATAATATATTGAATAAATTAAACGGTATAGATTTTAATATTTATGAGATTTAAAGTAAATAAAAATTGTTAAGATTAATATGGACAGTCACAGAAAGGAGCAATTTTGAACATATTGAAACCCTTTTTATTAAAATCTTAATAATTCGAAACAACACCTTATTCAAAAAAATCAATGCTCGAATCTCCACACATTTTATCGTTCTGAAAAATAATTTTATTCAACAAAACATCTGGTAAATGCAGAGAGCAAAACACGAGCAATTCTGTGGTCTGCTTCTCGGATTAAGCCCAGTGTTTACGGTATTTTCTGAGCTCCTATATGCTAGCAGAAACACGAGTCGTTAAGGTGTAGCAATGTGCTTATGCAATCAAGGTAATACACGAAGTTCGCTTGGGGTGTATCAGGCACTGTCGCACCTGAGCCTGTTGCTTTAAGATGAAATTTTGTGTTTCCTAAAGCAAACGCCATTATACTCAATTAACTATTATTCATATAACAAAACCTCCTTCCAGGAAAAGGAGTAATAAAATAACATGTCGACATAATTACGTCGTTTAAATACTTTTGGGATCGATCACCGTTTGTTATCCTAATCATTTCCATTTCGACCAATGAAATTTCATGATTGTTGGATGAAGACATTTATTATGGTTGATTTGGAACCATAATACTTGTAAAAATGCAAAATGCAAATAACATTTGAAACTTCTAGGATTTGGCATACATCACTAAGCTTACACAGAAATAAAATAAAATATTTCCGATCGTATGCTACGCATGTATGCTTCAGCACGTCTCCTCCTAAGGAGGACTGTTTTTATCAATCATTCCTTTTGGTAGATATTTGTAACCAAATACTCAATCATTAACAAGTTTCCAATGTCAATTCAGAATAAAAGCAAAAGCCTCACACATCAACCAAAATTGACACAATCATAGGACATGTTTTCTAATAAAATTACACATCTACAATTTTATTCTAACATTTCAATAAAGCAAACTTTCCTGTGCCAATTTTATATTCGACCAACTGTTTCTTTGTCTTAACCATGCAAGATCGGTATCCTTCTGTGTCGAATCAAGCATAGTTCCAAAGTTTAAATTTTCTTTCTAGAATAATTTTTGAAAAATGCGTGTCATTTACGATTGATTATTTTTAAAATTTTTATTGAAATTATTAATGGAGTATCTTGCTATTGTAACAGTTATTCTGCTTTAAAATTCATGGTGCAGAACAAACAGCACATGTAAGTTCTCGTCCTTCTACGTATGGCGGACAATTCAACGATCCACAGCGAGATTCCACTGGATAGAAGAGGTAGCCATTATGATCTGCATGTCCTCCAACAACAGTATCCGGATTTTTGTCAATACAAGTATACATTGTACCAGCCTTGTGTCCATGATACCCTGCCATAAGGTAACCATGGTACTCCAACCTCCAACCTCTGAAGCAGGATTTTCTTGCTAAGGAAGATATAATTATACTATAGTTATTGTTTGAATGAATGTATACATAGCAACAGTGTAAACTTTATGAAAGGTTTCAAGTATCATCATATTCTAATCGCCAACCCTTGTAACAGACTGTTCTGGCTATAAAATACCTTTATGATGAAATATAAATATTTCTGAATTAATGTCTGCATGGGTTTTATCCTTCAATACCTTTGCATTGACTGAATAAACCAAAGCTGTATTCCGTCAACGCCCTAAAATTTAATTATTTCCATATTTTTTGACTCATAAAATCGAAAGTTACAGTAATTAAAACACCATAACCCAGACAGGGGGTCAAAAGATTACATGGTATGCGTTTTATTTTGACATAAAAAAATCGCTACACGCCGTATATAAATACAACGTCAAAAACGAAAATTAAAATTCACGCTCACATTAAATAAAAGCTGTTTCAGAGTACGAATGGCTCTTCTGTTAATGAAACTTACCTGCAGGATAATACAGGGATGTTGTACATGTAATATAAATCGCCTTTGCAGCTACGGCAAGGAGTTTTAAACAATAAAATGCGGGTTATGTATTTTTTCTGCAACAGCTGCTTCCGTTAATTCCAGTAATAACAAACAAAAAAGACATTTTATTGTTTATATTTATATCTGTTTAAATAATCATTTAAAGTAGGATTAAAAAGATTAATTATTGTAATAATGATGCGAACATCTTTATACGTTTCATTGATGGAACAACCACCGAAATAAGAAATCTGTATAGGCGACATGCCTAATGTAGTTCATGCAGTGATTAACGCAATGGGTTTTCTTTAGAAATAAAGGAGAAAATATTCAGCGGGTGTAAATATAAAAATATAAACACATATATAGGGATTGAATCGTTATTTATTTTAGACATAAAGTCTCTTAACTGCAAAGTCGAAATACATGCCTCATGCATGTATTTCGACGTTCTAAAAGCTTCGTGACGTCATACATATTGCAATGTGAATGCCATTGCACCATAATTCAATTGCACAGATATACCTAAATCTGTGAAAAAACGGTCTGTTTTGGAAGTCAAAATATTTTGCAGGATAAACAAAATACAAGATATGTCTTGAACTACAAGTGTTATTCTGGCACGGGTCGAAAAAGTCATGCCCTCGCCCAAGTGTCGCCAACAATAAAACCATTTAAAAGTATACACGCTAAACTTGTTTAAATACGATTGGAAATTTATATATTTTGTTTACCAATAAAAGTTACAAAAATTCTGTAAATTACACCATTACAATTAAACGCGTTATAAAGTTATCAAATTATAACTTTTTATAATTCTGTTAGGAGAGAAATGGCTATTTTTAAATAAATCCATCACGTGACGCCGTCGTTACTTTCAAACAAGGCGTCAAGAAAACAAAGTAGGCCGTTTGATATACTAGAGAGGTTAAGAGGATGATCGAGTACATCTACGTGTACGTGTAGCTAGGGAAATCCATTAATTTAATGCGATTTACGTCATTAGTTTTGCATACAGCGTAATTCTACAAGTTGTACACAACGTGTAGATTCGCAAGTACACGTCAGTGAAAACTTGTAGCGTTTTAAACTTAAACTACGGAATAAATATGTTTCATTCGGTATTTGGTATGAAGTTGAGAGTTTATTACGAACATCCAATGCATCTTTTTTATTTTAAGTCCTAAATTTATTTGATACAAATGAATTGTAAAGTGACTTGCTGAAATGATTTTACACGTACCGGTACACGTTCAATTTGTTAAACAGAACACGTCAGTGGTTACGCGTACGTATAAAATCACTTCTAGGTTTACACGTACAAGTACACGTACACGGCCAAATGCTTAACCACTCTACTATATCACTTTTGACGTGGATATAACAAGCGTCTTACTCTTAATGATACTTATCTTTTAATGTAATCATTATCAACAATCTACTCTGTTATGACGCATATAAACCTTTTAATAATTGTTGTCAAAATGCAACATACCTAGTTGTCTGTGATTTCACTTCCTTCATCAATATTCACGAAAAGATTGTATTCTTAATTACAGATGTTGTTGAATTGTTTGGTCATTACAACGACATCTATAGTACAATTTTGTGGAAAGCATTAATTTTTCATTACACGTCATGTGTTTCAAATCATTAATCACTTTGTTTCACACAAAATTCGGCGTTCATATAGCGTATATGACTTTAAGTTGCTCAAATTATTAAAATTATGTAAAAACTGAGCCAAAATATCTTACTCTGATGTTGAAAGTTCAAATTTAAGGTTATCGCTTTTTATAAATGTTTTGAATTATGAATTTTTTGGAATCCATTTTACATGAGAAAGAAGTGTGAATGAACTCTGTTCCTGATTTTTATTGTTTAAATGGGGTTGAGCTTGAATACTGTTCGTTATCTCCATATTTTTCAGGTTTACTAAATAAATTGTCCGAGTAACGATACCCTAGAAAAAAATTATTGAACTTAGCAATATTCTTTAATGATTGAATAATTGTTTAAATGGGGAAAAATGTCTTCTTTTTAAAATTCTTTACTTAAGGTAGGATTCTTCTCTGGTTTCTGACTAGATGAAACATTCAAAGTATATTTGCTTATATGTCTTATATATTTAGGTATAAGGGATTTTAAAGACCATATTTTTCATTTCTCATCAGAATTGTACAACTTTAAATAGAAATGGTAAACTGCGTTTTAACACCAGCAGGGACTATATTTTTGGAGGAATGCTGGCGTATGAAAATATCTTCTTTTCTGCCTCTCAAAATTATCATAGAACATTGAATTTAGTTATAATTTTTACGCAATCAAAGACTAGGCGAAATTTTCAAATGTAAGTTAAATTAATAATAAAAGACTAAAGTTTCAAAATATATCAAATAAATAAGATTTTTCACAAATACTACAACTACGTAGGCTTTTAAATGCTTCAAATCTAAGTACATACTTGAGCCAAAAATCCGTAAAAAGTGTTATTTCTCTCTTAGTAAACGATCAAAACTTTTAGTTTTTGTATCATTTTGTACCTTTATGTGACAACTTTACTATATGTGAAAATGAGAAAAAGTTAAATATAGGAAGCATATAAAAATAACTAATATATCCTAAAAATTAAAGAAAAGTAGAGGAAATTCGGATTAGTAAATATTTTTTAAAAATTATTTATGTCAATTTGGTAATATCATCTTATATGCCCATTATGGTTGTATCTTTTTATGCAAAAAGAAAAACGTTCAATCTTTTGAATTACAAGAAGGGATCGCTTGATTGGAAACAGTAATTTTCTGTTCTTTTAAAATGTCCAGGAAAAAAGGTAATGACCTTGACCTGACCTTGCCTCTAATATTAAACGGTGAAATTTAATTTCACTGATACTATCACTTAGTGATATTGTCCTCTTGATTCCGTGAAAATTTCATCAATTTTTAAATACAAGAAATGTGAGAAGAATCCTACCTTAAAAGCATTATTTCACAAGATATTTTTCTATTCGGTATGAATTTAGATCAATTACAGTTTCTTGTTTAAAAAAAAAACATGACATACCTGGAAAAACTGTTGTGGTTGTTTTATCTCTCAGAAGACAAACGGCACATGGCACGTTGTGATTATGTACGCTTGCCAATGGTATATAATCGGTTTCATATTCTGACCCATACACATAACCTCTCCATTGCTCAACTGCATCTTTATATTTACCCCACTCGGGATTTCTTGGCAAACAAAGGGGATCAACTGCAGCACCAGTGTGAGTAAAGTACGACCCTCCTACATAACCTGTAGACATATGATGTCCCTGTAGTAGGAAGGTTCACAAAAATAATGAGATATTTATAATCTTAAATATCTCACTTATAAGTTTAATACATACCCGAATGCACAAGCTGGGCTGTCGAGGGACAACTTTTCTTTCCCCACCTGATGTACACAGCACCAATCTTTGGATCGACTTGAATTTAATTTGAGCAATTCTGATTATTCTATTATATTCAACCGCGTTATTTGATTATTATCTTTGAATCTTAATTCGACATGTTATGTTTTACATCAAAATATTGAAAGTCATGACAAATAAAATGAGCTTTTAATACAGTATAAAAGAGGAAATGTTTCCTAGGTACAAACATAATCGTTCTAACTGTTTGAAATTGATAATAATGTTGAATGTACCTCCAGATCCGTTCTTCAAATCAGATTTCATTTGCTCCTTAAATTCTTTCATTGATTTTTCCATGGTATCAGCAAAACCTTTGAATTCCCGCTTTAAAGCCTCAATTTGGTATGACCCAAGAGCAGACGAGAGTTGACCTGTCAAATATCCCTGTAACATTTCTTTACAGTGGTTTGTCTGCGTTTCTGATTTGGATGCATGAATAAGCAGAATAATGCAAATAACAGAAGATATCATCTAGAAAAAAAAGATATCAGAAAATAAAACATTGAACAGCCTTTGCACCAAATAATAACAACGTCATACATAAACCCTCTGGAGTTTAACTTTTACCATGAATAAAAATACGCTTGTCCAATACATACTATTTTGGCTATAAATGTTTCCATGAATTTGAAGATTTTTGACATAAACTTGCATATATATAATTTTCACAAATAGATCCTTACTTGAAACTTGATATTTTAATCACACTCTAGCATGACAAGAAAAAACGTCAGAAAATCACGGAAATTAGAAATCATGTAAAACGCAGTCTAAAATACATTTCTTCATTGAGGAATGAAAGGAGAGGGTTTGATTTGGTTTATTGTTTTAAAGTAGTACATGTCATTTACATTTATAAAACATTTTGATGTATTTTAAAATCTTCGATACAACTATAGTTCAATTTCAAGGAATTGGCGCAAGGCCATATGGATTTTAGCTGTGATAATTATTTCGGTAATCGTTACACCCTCATGCTTTACCTATTAAAAATTTGGAGGTCGAAGAATAATTTTTTTCTTTATAAGCTATTCTGTTTGCATTATTAACTAGACTGTTGACCTACTTGGCAGAATAAGACAAAGATACCGATTGATCTTCTATTAAAGAACATTAAATTTCATGATATAGTCTTACAATTAATTTTGAAAATCAAATCGTTTCGAACATTTTTTCCTGTTGATATAAAATTCACACTATTATAAGTTGTTTTTATTTTTTTAATTTAAAAAAAAACAAAAAAATAATATAATGATAAATAATAATAAAAATGAACACAACAAAAAACCACATTAACAAAAAAATATAATGTCTCATATAGTGCATACTTGTATGCATAAAATATGATCATTATCATCCGAAGATCGAAGATAGAGCATATTTCCCCCTTTCTATTGTTATATTTGTCTTAAAAACGAAAATTTAATATCAAACTAAGAAATGTAGCACATTAACTTTAAGTTTGGCACAAGATTCTCAATAATTATTGACTTTAAGTTAACAAATGTATTCAAATTAGAAATAATTTTGATTTTGCAGCTGTATGAAGACATTTGGTCATTGTTAGTCATTATAGTGGTTCTTTTATGGCAACATTCTTAATACAAAGACCTCTGTTTTGCAATATGAGTATAGTTATTCGAGAACGTTTTAATCAAAAATTTCTTCTAGTTGAATTATCATTTGTAAAAATTGTAAAAATCAAATGTTATAGAAATATGAACTCAAATCTTTATGAAACTATCATATACATCCTCTCAGCAGAGAACGCAACACAGTGACATCTGCTGTTACAATTTCATATGATAAAACTTATCAGAGAATATATACCGTATATATAGGTGTTTTCTTTCTCGATGATTAATTTTTCTTTTTTTTTGCGATCATTGTTTATTCGCAAAAATAAGATAGGCAGAAAAAAGGTTATTTTGTGCCGTAAAGCCATAACCATTTCTTTTTCAATTGTTATTTAAAGTAAAGATACATTTAACTTAAACATGTAACATGTAAATAAAAACTGCACAATTCTATCTCATTTTTGGAAAATTCCAAATGCGCTAAGAAAATCCCCTGGGTAGTATGGTCAATGATAAATGTTAAACGATTTTCAACTATGATTATGTATTGAGCATGGCTTTGCAAATAATTAGTTAAAATTATTAGTATGTTCAGGAACTATTTTTCACTTCAGGCCATCGTAACGTTTTAGGATATCTATATTTAAAACGAACATATCTTGCTTTAAATGTGCAAAACATGCACATGAATTTAAATACAATCCCCTCATATACTATTTAAACAAGATTTTAGAACTTAAGACTCCTTCAATTACAAAATGGCTTTTGCAATTGGTAATACACGTCTACATGTTAAACAGACAGGTCGGGTAATGACGGTTCCAAATGACCCTAAGACTCGACTCATGTATTACTTGGATGTTGTTTGCAATGCGCTTGAATTAGAAAGTTCGGAAACTCGAAACATTGAAAGACTTCGAGACTTCCAAAACTGTCATATCTTGAGTGAAGATGAAAAAAGCAGCTGCTAGTTTTGTGCGCGATGCTTTCTCCAGACGAACTGATAAACAAGGTCTTCTTTCAAAACGATGAAATGTGCGGCGATAGCAACAACGAGTTTTACGAAATCGGAACCATCTCGAACAGGATGTTGGTTTCTAGCTCAATCGTTATTGGTGGACAGACGAAAATCATCAAAAAGATTATGACTTTCAAAATGGTCTGGTTAAAAAACAACTATATTATCCCGATGCAACAGATGGTTCGGGGGATGGAAGAGGCAGAACGAAGACGCCGACAGGCAGTTTTAGTAAAAAGTCTCACAAATTATATTTGCGTCATTTCATAACTCATTTGGGAAGAAACTGACATCAGACAATTTGTGCTGATTTCTGTTAATATGTAGATATTAAAGTATTTTTCTGAATGTAAATAAAATCTTGTGTTTTAAATTGTTATTTTTTAAAATTGTACATAGTATGCTTTGCTTCACATTATACATTCTCCTTATTTAGAAGACCTTGTTGGTTTTATACATTGTTAGTAAAAACATCAAAAAGGTATTGTTATCCTTATTTTGTCAGAGATCCTTTATATTTCTCTGATTGAATGATAAATTGTAATTGCTGTCAAGGTAATTTTATCGACCAAGAACTCACGAATTGATGACTTCAAAGAGATTGCTCATATATTCTTGTTTTATCAACTTGTTCGTCTTTAATTTACCTCGCCTTAAAAAAATTACCTACGTAGAGCATGCTCTTGCATATCGAATCAACTGTAAGGTATAAACTCCGTATGCAGGCGATGAAGGTATATTGCTGCAGAAGTAAGGGAATTTGACAGGTGATATTACTAAATATTTACCATGTGTTTACATTACATATGTATTATATATATAAAGTGTGTGGAAATTAATAGCAGTTTAAGTTACCATTACCCAGACATTGGGTTAAAAGGTTAAAGATTATGTTTTATTTTGACGTCACAAACGTTGAACATTCTGGAAGTGCATCACTATACGCGAATATAACGCTTACTTTGAACAGAATCTATTGCTTTTGCTCTTCCATTAACTGGGACTTACTTGGACGATAATACTGGATATATTTTGTGGCCAAGGTCACCTTGTTCTCTTTGTCTCGTGTGTTCAATGAAAAATTGTTGAGTAAAAATTTCAATATACTAGTAAGCAAATGATAATTATTTTTAAAAGATAACGCGAGCTATTTAATTTGTTTGAACACATTGCTGCAGTTATGAGACTTAAGGAATATTTTTAGATATGTAATTAGTCGTTGCATAAATGACAATAAAATCAAAAGCGCATAATAAAAACACTTTATTCCTGGTAAATTAGCATACCCCCAAAGTAGCTATTTGGTATAAACATTTCTTTTGAAAAAGCAAATCCAACTTTTATGCAGTTATATTCAGTGATGAACATTTTTGTATGAAATGAATATAAACTTATGAAGATAAGGAAGAATGGATTCTAAGAAGTACGTACAAAATAAAGTAAATAAATGAGGACATGTTGAAAAAGGGTCATTTAATATTTCTGTTGATAAAGAATGACGTTTATAAACATGGGTAACATGCATATTTCAAAGTATTCCATTTGCCAACATTAGCATTACAATTATTGTTATCAATGCAAGCCAAACTATTTCTGTGATCGGTCTAACATCACTACCCCCTCCCCCGAAAAAAGAACAATCTTGTAGATGTAAACCATGTTTTGTATATGCAAAAATACGTATTTCCGTTTTTGTCTCATCAAATATTGATTTCAGTTATCCATTAAAATTTCTATAAATGCTTTACTAGTATTTAAAAATATGCTGAATTTATTAATTCAAATACAGTCCTGCAATCTACAAGCTTCGACCAGTAAAACAAATCTAAACTAAATGCAAAAATAGGCTGTGCCGAAGACGCTGTATTAATATGCTGACGAGAGCTAGAACAATCATCCTGAAATCGTATGCCCCTATTAAATTGGTGGAGAGAATCAAGCATGTGTAATTTAAGAAGCGATAGGAAGTATCTCCTTCATCAATTCCCTTGATAGATTTTTTTCGTGTTTGGGAAATGTGTTAACCTTTTTTTTGTTTGTCAACAAAGTTCTATATTAAAATAAAATTCACTTTTTTTTAAACATTCATTTTCCTTGAAATGAATTTAATATTAAAACGTAAATTGTAAAAAAAATTATAGTCGATATTATTTGAAAAATAAAAAAGAATAAATTTTAAAAAAGAAAAGAGACGAAATCATGACACACATATTTTTTTTTAATTGAACAAACTTTCTTGTATGGGTGAATTCAAACTCGGTCAAGGCGATTTGAATTTTGGCAGTTATTCAGTTGATTTGACAAATTATTGTGAACATTGCGTCGAGTTGAGGTGGTTATTTCTTAAAAGAAACATTTCTTCCTTATAAACTAGTTTCAGAACTAGATTTCAAAGGAATATCTGCACGTAGACAATTTTATCACTAAAATTGTCAAGGAATCTAGGACACTAGAAGTAATGCTTTAAAAAAAGATTTGAAAAGTATGCATATAATTCAAAATTATAATTAACTTTCACAAAGCAATTTAGATTATTATTGTTAAAATGGAGGAAAAGTTCGAAATAAAGGCAATGCTAAAAACAAAACATTAATTCAACAATAACAGTCATGCAATTATTTTAATATGAATACACGGGGGTAATTTGCTGATTGTAGAGGAATGCAGAGAAAACTAAAAAAATGTTTCCATTTTAAAGTTGTCAGAAATTCAAACATGGTGAATGAATAGATTGTTATATTGTTTAAATTATCGATGAAGATGATTTTGTAAACACCACTTTAAGAAATCACTATCAGGTATTAACAAGAAGTACTTATGCTGTTTTTTCACTCTATTTTATTCAATTCAGAAATTGAAATGAAAAATAAAAAAACAGAATTATATTTCATTTTGATTAAAAAATATGGACTTTAATGAATAAAGTTTGATTTATCAATATGACAGAAATCAAGTCAGAATCTGCTCTTGACTGTTAAATGAAAATTTTCATTTCATTTCCAATCGTCGTAGAAGAGTTCAAAACAAAAGTCAATAAATTTCATAATACAGTTTAACATTATAAATACAGAATTTTTGATTTAAAAAATTTGAACATCATCAAAAAACAATAAATTAACAATTTGTAAAATATTTCTGAGCTTGTTTCGTTTTTAGACCCTTGTGTGGGAATTCCCAACACACACAAAAAATAAAGTAGTACACCATTTTAAACCCCTGAGCGGACGTCTCTGGAGACATTTTAAAATTTTACATATTAGAGGCAAGATGGCTTTTGCAATTCGAATTGTCCGCTTGCAAGTGAAGGAAACCGGCACAACGGTCACAGTTCCAAATGATCCTAAGGCTAAACTGATGTATTATCTGGACTGTGTTTGTAATGCACTGCATTGCAGACACTCAAAATATCGAAAAATTGCGGAATTACGAGAATTATAGATTTCTCAGTGAAAAACAAAAAAGCGAGTTGCTAATTCTCTGCGCCATGCTCTCTCCTGATATATTGCTGAACAAGGTCTTCTTCCAGAATGATGAAATGTGTGGCGACAGTAGCAACCAGTTTTTCAAAATTGGGACGATTTCAAACAGAATGCATGTGTCAAGGTCTATAGTCATTGGAGGACCGACGAGAAATATTCGAAAAATCATGACTTTCAAAATTTCTTGGCTTAGAAACAACTATATCAAACCAAATCAACCCATGCAAGCAATGGCGCGCGAATTTGAAGAATCGGAAGAAAGAAGAAGACAAAATAGTGACAGCTGCACCATTTTGTGAATATACAAACTCTTCAAAATGGTTGACAAACCAGAACCAATATTTTTTTCATATTCATTGGAATCCGAAAGAATTGTGGCACGATTTTTTTTCTTTTGAAGAGAAAGCAAATCAAATGTAGTGATATATAAACAATGTATTATTGAAAAACATCAAATATTCAGTAGTCTGTGAATTGTCTGTAATCTATCATAAGTAGAAAAAGTTTCTGTGTCAGTCATGAAACTCTGTATAACACATTTTAAATTCATACAATTATTACTAGATATATAAAAAAGTAAAACAACTTATTAATTAACCTTACGTTTTCTTCCAAGAAAAGGGATTACTTTATTATTATAATTTGATAAAATAATGAGATAAAGAAAATCACAATGTTTCAACTTCCCTAAAAAAATCAAACTTTAATGTTGTACACAGTAAAACAGTCATGCTAAAATAAAGTGTCAAGAATGAACAAATTTGCTTAGTTAAAAATATATATTATTACAATTAACTTTAAAGCCACAGGGAATAAAGACCACTGTATGCATGAATTATGTTCAAACATGTTCGCAGTAATTGCATTTTATTATATCATTTTTTCTCAACAATGAATAGTTTACTCGTACAAGTTTTACAAACTCAAATGGAAAATTGAAAAAATTTGATAAATCAGGGAGATGATTCTTGGCCCTAATTAATCTTTCCACTTTAATTTACGTACATTTACCAATTTTATGTAAATAATGATACAATATTACATGACAATTACAGGTATAATACAATGATTACAATATTAACATGATTAATGCTACAATATTGTTTGCTTATTACATTGCTTTTGCAATTGGAAATGTCCGCCTGCAAGTGAAGGAAACAGGCACAACGGTCACAGTGCCCAATGATCCCAGGGCTAAACTGATGTATTACCTAGACTGTCTTTGTAGTGCACTGCAATTGGATAGTACAGACACTCAAAATAGGTTTTTTTCCAAAATGATGAGACGTGCGACGACAGTAGTAACCAGTTTTTCGAAATTGGAAAAATTTCAAACAGAATGCTTGTCTCAAGGTCTATAGTCATTGGAGGACAGACTAGAAATATTCGAAAAATCATGACTTTCAAAATGGTTTGTCCTAGAAACAACTATATCAACCCTATGCAAGCAATGGCGTGCGAACTGGAAGAAGCAGAAGAAAGACGCAGACGAAGACGTAATAATGACAGCTGCACCATTTTGTGAATGTACAAAACTTTTCAAAATGGATGTCAAACCAGAACTGACCTTTTTTTTTTACATATTCATTAGAATCTGAAAGGATGGTGACAAAAGTTGTTTTTTTTTCTTTCGAAAAATAATTTATGAAATGTAGTGATATATATTATATATATATATATATATATATATATATATATATATATATATATATATATATATATATATATATATATATATATATATATATATATATATATATATATATATATATATATATATATATTCACGTACCGTATCTGTATTATATCATACTGTAAGTAGAGAAAGTTTCTTTGTCAGTCACGAAGTTCTATGTTGCACATGCACAATTAGCACAAGTATGAAAAATAAAATATTTACGTTACGATTTCTTCCAAAAATGGGAGGGCTTCATTATTTTAATTTGTTAAAATAATGAGATATAGAAAATCTTCTATTTACATTTCGATTTAT
>NW_026931228.1:0-4563 GCF_032062105.1 Saccostrea cuccullata | reverse complement strand
GCTGTGTGCTTCAAAAAAATGGGGGGGGGGGGTCGTCTTGAACATAGTAAATAGCCATAACGTTTGAACGGTAAGTACTAGGGCTTTCGTATTTCAAATATGTAATCCTTGTGAAAAGAACTTTTATTGGATACGACGAACTTTGACCCTTTGACCTAGACCTTGGAGAACACATGTGTACATCTGAATCTTTTTTTCTGTTTCGTTTCTATGGCAACCGTGAGCGACTCATTACAATTATTTTGAAAGTAGAAATCACTTTGACACATTGCAAGGAATAAACATTGAAAGTTTCAAAACGATTGCCTGAGTAGTTATTGAGAAAATCGAAATTAAAGAATTTTTACTTTCACCCGGTTTCCATGGCAATAATCGATTATATGAAAATTTTAAATACGAGTTGCAGAACTACAGATACTAATCCTTAAAATAAGAAAAGTTTCATGACGAACGTTTAAGGGACCAGAGAGAACACTCTCGGACAAAATTTGTCGCTTTTTACAGGTTTCCATGGCAACGGTAGACATATTGGAACTGAACGACCTCACTGCACAACTACAACCAGTGATCGTCCTTTGAGGAAAGTTTCAGGAAGATTGTCCCAGCCATCTCCGAGAAACAGCCTGGATAAAAAAAACATGCGTACAATATCAATATGTCGTCCCCGACTTCGTTCGGGGCGACATAATAACTCCTGAATTTTTCTCATCAATAACTCCTGAATTTTCCCCTTCAATTCGAGCATTTCTGCATTGCAGAGAGCTGATGTGTGTTATGAGATGATAAATCATGTGTGAACTTTCTCAGTTTAGCGGAATCATGAACATTTTCGGCGAGATGAATGTTTTGTATACAGTGGTGATCAAGGCTTTGCGAACCATCAGGAGCGGATCAAAGAATTTATGAATGAATAAAAACTATGGAAATGACGTACCAATTTTTTAATTTATACTTGCACTATCTAATGAAATGAATAATATACAAGTGATAGATATACAAGAAAACGCGAAATGATAATAAATGCAGCTGACAATCGTTATTTTTTTTATATAGATAAAATAAAATATTTATAAATTCAAGAGACAAAACAGAAGGAGAATGAATGATGGCAAAATATCACATGACGGGAACTGAATTTTATGAATGAAGATTTTAAAAAGTTACTTGTAAGTTGTATATGTTATATCTGTGTATTCTACTTGGCTGTGTGCTTCAAAAAAATGGGGGGGGGGTCGTCTTGAACATAGTAAATAGCCATAACGTTTGAACGGTAAGTACTAGGGCTTTCGTATTTCAAATATGTAATCCTTGTGAAAAGAACTTTTATTGGATACGACGAACTTTGACCCTTTGACCTAGACCTTGGAGAACACATGTGTACATCTGAATCTTTTTTTCTGTTTCGTTTCTATGGCAACCGTGAGCGACTCATTACAATTATTTTGAAAGTAGAAATCACTTTGACACATTGCAAGGAATAAACATTGAAAGTTTCAAAACGATTGCCTGAGTAGTTATTGAGAAAATCGAAATTAAAGAATTTTTACTTTCACCCGGTTTCCATGGCAATAATCGATTATATGAAAATTTTAAATACGAGTTGCAGAACTACAGATACTAATCCTTAAAATAAGAAAAGTTTCATGACGAACGTTTAAGGGACCAGAGAGAACACTCTCGGACAAAATTTGTCGCTTTTTACAGGTTTCCATGGCAACGGTAGACATATTGGAACTGAACGACCTCACTGCACAACTACAACCAGTGATCGTCCTTTGAGGAAAGTTTCAGGAAGATTGTCCCAGCCATCTCCGAGAAACAGCCTGGATAAAAAAAACATGCGTACAATATCAATATGTCGTCCCCGACTTCGTTCGGGGCGACATAATAACTCCTGAATTTTTCTCATCAATAACTCCTGAATTTTCCCCTTCAATTCGAGCATTTCTGCATTGCAGAGAGCTGATGTGTGTTATGAGATGATAAATCATGTGTGAACTTTCTCAGTTTAGCGGAATCATGAACATTTTCGGCGAGATGAATGTTTTGTATACAGTGGTGATCAAGGCTTTGCGAACCATCAGGAGCGGATCAAAGAATTTATGAATGAATAAAAACTATGGAAATGACGTACCAATTTTTTAATTTATACTTGCACTATCTAATGAAATGAATAATATACAAGTGATAGATATACAAGAAAACGCGAAATGATAATAAATGCAGCTGACAATCGTTATTTTTTTTATATAGATAAAATAAAATATTTATAAATTCAAGAGACAAAACAGAAGGAGAATGAATGATGGCAAAATATCACATGACGGGAACTGAATTTTATGAATGAAGATTTTAAAAAGTTACTTGTAAGTTGTATATGTTATATCTGTGTATTCTACTTGGCTGTGTGCTTCAAAAAAATGGGGGGGGGGGTCGTCTTGAACATAGTAAATAGCCATAACGTTTGAACGGTAAGTACTAGGGCTTTCGTATTTCAAATATGTAATCCTTGTGAAAAGAACTTTTATTGGATACGACGAACTTTGACCCTTTGACCTAGACCTTGGAGAACACATGTGTACATCTGAATCTTTTTTTCTGTTTCGTTTCTATGGCAACCGTGAGCGACTCATTACAATTATTTTGAAAGTAGAAATCACTTTGACACATTGCAAGGAATAAACATTGAAAGTTTCAAAACGATTGCCTGAGTAGTTATTGAGAAAATCGAAATTAAAGAATTTTTACTTTCACCCGGTTTCCATGGCAATAATCGATTATATGAAAATTTTAAATACGAGTTGCAGAACTACAGATACTAATCCTTAAAATAAGAAAAGTTTCATGACGAACGTTTAAGGGACCAGAGAGAACACTCTCGGACAAAATTTGTCGCTTTTTACAGGTTTCCATGGCAACGGTAGACATATTGGAACTGAACGACCTCACTGCACAACTACAACCAGTGATCGTCCTTTGAGGAAAGTTTCAGGAAGATTGTCCCAGCCATCTCCGAGAAACAGCCTGGATAAAAAAAACATGCGTACAATATCAATATGTCGTCCCCGACTTCGTTCGGGGCGACATAATAACTCCTGAATTTTTCTCATCAATAACTCCTGAATTTTCCCCTTCAATTCGAGCATTTCTGCATTGCAGAGAGCTGATGTGTGTTATGAGATGATAAATCATGTGTGAACTTTCTCAGTTTAGCGGAATCATGAACATTTTCGGCGAGATGAATGTTTTGTATACAGTGGTGATCAAGGCTTTGCGAACCATCAGGAGCGGATCAAAGAATTTATGAATGAATAAAAACTATGGAAATGACGTACCAATTTTTTAATTTATACTTGCACTATCTAATGAAATGAATAATATACAAGTGATAGATATACAAGAAAACGCGAAATGATAATAAATGCAGCTGACAATCGTTATTTTTTTTATATAGATAAAATAAAATATTTATAAATTCAAGAGACAAAACAGAAGGAGAATGAATGATGGCAAAATATCACATGACGGGAACTGAATTTTATGAATGAAGATTTTAAAAAGTTACTTGTAAGTTGTATATGTTATATCTGTGTATTCTACTTGGCTGTGTGCTTCAAAAAAATGGGGGGGGGGTCGTCTTGAACATAGTAAATAGCCATAACGTTTGAACGGTAAGTACTAGGGCTTTCGTATTTCAAATATGTAATCCTTGTGAAAAGAACTTTTATTGGATACGACGAACTTTGACCCTTTGACCTAGACCTTGGAGAACACATGTGTACATCTGAATCTTTTTTTCTGTTTCGTTTCTATGGCAACCGTGAGCGACTCATTACAATTATTTTGAAAGTAGAAATCACTTTGACACATTGCAAGGAATAAACATTGAAAGTTTCAAAACGATTGCCTGAGTAGTTATTGAGAAAATCGAAATTAAAGAATTTTTACTTTCACCCGGTTTCCATGGCAATAATCGATTATATGAAAATTTTAAATACGAGTTGCAGAACTACAGATACTAATCCTTAAAACTAAATTGTAAACCCAACTCACCCAACCCCCCTTTTGGTGCCATATTCCCTGTAATCTCTATTAAATAAGAAATACTTTATGGAATTCACTCGAGTGTATTTTCAATTTAACTTATTTCACTTGCACGCACGTGCAAGCACGTGCATAATGACTTCACCTTCTTGCAGGAGTCTCTTATATTTATCTATGTTCTAAATCCCATCCTGTTTGGTTGAAAAACAAGGGAGTTATAGCCATTTGAAGTTTCAGCCAATCAGATTGCAGCACACATGCATGCGCGTGATTTCATAAATTTTTATCTTCATCATATTGAAGGATATCTAAATGAATGACTATATTTTAAAATTCCAAACATTTCGTCAGAAAGCAAAGGAGATATAGCCATTTAAAGTTTCAGCCAATCAGATTGCAGCACACGTGCATGCGCGTGATGTCATGATTTTTTTTCTATATCATATTTTAGGATATCCTAATGCATGGCCATGTTTTAAATTTCAAAGCATTTCGTCAAAAAACAAAGGAGATATATCC